>NC_136492.1:27299763-27319763 GCF_053919585.1 Euprymna scolopes | reverse complement strand
TACATATACACATAGATGTATACACAAATATACATATATATATGCATATACACATAGATCTACATATATGCATGTACGTATATACACTTGTATACATGCATATGCATATACGTATACACAATGTACATATATATATATACATATATACAAATGTACATATATATATATACATATATACAAATGTACATATATATATATACATATATACAAATGTACATATATATATATACATATATACAAATGTACATATATATATATACATATATACAAATGTACATATATATATATACATATATACAAATGTACATATATATATATACATATATACAAATGTACATATATATATATACATATATACAAATGTACATATATATATATACATATATACAAATGTACATATATATATATACATATATACAAATGTACATATATATATATACATATATACAAATGTACATATATATATACATATATACAAATGTACATATATATATACATATATACAAATGTACATATATATATATACATATATACAAATGTACATATATATATATACATATATACAAATGTACATATATATATATACATATATACAAATGTACATATATATATATACATATATACAAATGTACATATATATATATACATATATACAAATGTACATATATATATATACATATATACAAATGTACATATATATATATACATATATACAAATGTACATATATATATACATATATACAAATGTACATATATATATACATATATACAAATGTACATATATATATATACATATATACATATATATATACATATATACAAATGTACATATATATATATACATATATACAAATGTACATATATATATATACATATATACAAATGTACATATATATATATACATATATACAAATGTACATATATATATATACATATATACAAATGTACATATATATATATACATATATACAAATGTACATATATATATATACATATATACAAATGTACATATATATATATACATATATACAAATGTACATATATATATATACATATATACAAATGTACATATATATATATACATATATACAAATGTACATATATATATATACATATATACAAATGTACATATATATATATACATATATACAAATGTACATATATATATATACATATATACAAATGTACATATATATATACATATATACAAATGTACATATATATATATACATATATACAAATGTACATATATATATATACATATATACAAATGTACATATATATATATACATATATACAAATGTACATATATATATACATATATACAAATGTACATATATATATATACATATATACAAATGTACATATATATATATACATATATACAAATGTACATATATATATATACATATATACAAATGTACATATATATATATACATATATACAAATGTACATATATATATATACATATATACAAATGTACATATATATATATACATATATACAAATGTACATATATATATATACATATATACAAATGTACATATATATATATACATATATACAAATGTACATATATATATATACATATATACAAATGTACATATATATATACATATATACAAATGTACATATATATATATACATATATACAAATGTACATATATATATATATACATATATACAAATGTACATATATATACATATATACAAATGTACATATATATATACATACATATATACAAATGTACATATATATATATATACATATATACAAATGTACATATATATATACAAAGGTACGTATATATATATACATATATATATATATTTATAAATGTACATATATACATATATATACATATATACATGTACATATATATACATATATACATATATATACATGTACATATATATACATACATGTATGAATAAAGACACATATGTATATGTGTATATATACATATACACATACATGTATATATACATATACACATACATGTATATATACATATACACATAGATGTATACATACATATACACATACATGTATATATACATATACACATAGATGTATACATACATATACACATACATGTATACATACATATACACATACATGTATACATACATATACACATACATGTATACATACATATACACATACATGTATACATACATATACACATACATGTATACATACATATACACATACATGTATATATACATATACACATAGATGTATACACAAATATACATATATATATGCATATACACATAGATCTACATATATGCATGTACGTATATACACTTGATACATGCATATGCATATACGTATACACACTTGTATACATGCATATGCATATACCTATACACACTTGTATACATGCATATGCATATACCTATACACACTTGTATACATGCATATGCATATACCTATACACACTTGTATACATGCATATGCATATACCTATACACACTTGTATACATGCATATGCATATACCTATACACACTTGTATACATGCATATGCATATACCTATACACACTTGTATACATGCATATGCATATACCTATACACACTTGTATACATGCATATGCATATACCTATACACACTTGTATACATGCATATGCATATACCTATACACACTTGTATACATGCATATGCATATACCTATACACACTTGTATACATGCATATGCATATACCTATACACACTTGTATACATGCATATGCATATACCTATACACACTTGTATACATGCATATGCATATACGTATACACACTTGTATACATGCATATGCATATACGTATACACACTTGTATACATGCATATGCATATACGTATACACACTTGTATACATGCATATGCATATACGTATACACACTTGTATACATGCATATGCATATACGTATACACACTTGTATACATGCATATGCATATACGTATACACACTTGTATACATGCATATGCATATACGTATACACACTTGTATACATGCATATGCATATACGTATACACACTTGTATACATGCATATGCATATACGTATACACACTTGTATACATGCATATGCATATACGTATACACACTTGTATACATGCATATGCATATACGTATACACACTTGTATACATGCATATGCATATACGTATACACACTTGTATACATGCATATGCATATACGTATACACACGCGTATACATGCATATGCATATACGTATACACACTTGTATACATTCATATGCATATACGTATACACTTGTATACATTCATATGCATATACATATATACACTTGTATACATTCATATGCATATACGTATACACACTTGTATACATTCATATGCATATACGTATACACACTTGTATACATTCATATGCATATACGTATACACACTTGTATACATTCATATGCATATATATATACATTTGTATACATTCATATGCATATATATACACTTGTATACATTCATATGCATATATATGTGTGCGTATATATATACGTATATATACGTATATATGTATTCGTATATATATGTATATATATGTATATATGTATATATATGTATATATGTATATATATGTATATGTATACATATATGTATATATCTGTATATATACGTATATATCTGTATATATACGTATATATATATCTGTATATATACGTATATATATATGTATATATATGTATATATACGTATATATATATGTACATATACGTATATATATATGTATATATATGTATATATACGTATATATATATGTACATATACGTATATATATATGTATATATACGTATATATATATATGTATATATACGTATATTTATATGTATATATACGTATGTATATGTATATATATATGTATATGTATATATATATGTATATATACGTATATTTATATGTATATATACGTATGTATATGTATATATATATGTATATGTATATATATATGTATATATATATATATGTATATATACGTATATATACGTATATATATACGTATATATACGTATATATATATGTATATATACGTATATATATGTATATATACGTATATATATGTATATATACGTATATATTTGTATATATACGTATATATATGTATATATACGTATATATTTGTATATATACGTATATATATGTATATATACGTATATATTTGTATATATACGTATATATATACATGTATATATACGTATATATATACATGTATATATACGTATATATACATGTATATATAGGTATATATATACATGTATATATACGTATATATATGTATATATACGTATATGTATATACGTATATATATATGTATATATACGTATATATATATGTATATATACGTATATATATATGTATATATACGTATATATACTTATATATATATATGTACGTATACGTATATATACTTATATATATATATGTACGTATACGTATATATACTTATATATATATATATGTACGTATACGTATATATACTTATATATATATATGTACGTATACGTATATATACTTATATATATATATGTACGTATACGTATATATACTTATATATATATATGTACGTATACGTATACATACTTATATATATATATGTACGTATACGTATATATACTTATATATATATATGTACGTATACGTATATATACTTATATATATATATGTACGTATACGTATATATACTTATATATATATATATGTACGTATATATACTTATATATATATATGTACGTATACGTATATATACTTATATATATATATGTACGTATACGTATATATACTTATATATATATATGTACGTATACGTATATATACTTATATATATATATGTACGTATACGTATATATACTTATATATATATATGTACGTATACGTATATATACTTATATATACATATGTACGTATACGTATATATACTTATATATACATATGTACGTATACGTATATATACTTATATATACATATGTACGTATACGTATATATACTTATATATACATATGTACGTATACGTATATATACTTATATATACATATGTACGTATACGTATATATACTTATATATACATATGTACGTATACGTATATATACTTATATATACATATGTACGTATACGTATATATACTTATATATACATATGTACGTATACGTATATATACTTATATATACATATGTACGTATACGTATATATACTTATATATACATATGTACGTATACGTATATATACTTATATATACATATGTACGTATACGTATATATACTTATATATACATATGTACGTATACGTATATATACTTATATATACATATGTACGTATACGTATATATACTTATATATACATATGTACGTATACGTATATATACTTATATATACATATGTACGTATACGTATATATACTTATATATATATATATGTACGTATACGTATATATACTTATATATATGTACATATACATGTATATATATAAATATACATACACATGTATATATATATATATACAAATGTATATATATATATACAAATGTATATATATATATACAAATGTATATATATATGTATATATATGTATATATACAAATGTATATATACAAATGTATATATATACAAATGTATATATACAAATGTATATATACAAATGTATATATATACAAATGTATATATATACAAATGTATATATATATATACAAATGTATATATATATATACAAATGTATATATATACAAATGTATATATATATACAAATGTATATATATATACAAATGTATATATATACAAATGTATATATATATATACAAATGTATATATATACAAATGTATATATATATATACAAATGTATATATATATATACAAATGTATATATATATAAAAATGTATATATATATACAAATGTATATATATATACAAATGTATATATATATATATACAAATGTATATATATATATACAAATGTATATATATATATACAAATGTATATATATATATACAAATGTATATATATATATACAAATGTATATATATATATATCCAAATGTATATATATATACATACAAATGTATATATATACACATATACATGTATATATATACACATATACATGTATATATATACATGTATATATATATACATGTATATATATATACATGTATATATACATATACATGTGTATATATACATGTATATATACACATATATATATATACATATACATGTATATATATACACATAGACATGTATATATATATACATGTATATATATACACATATACATGTATATATATATACACATATACATGTATATATATATACACATATACATGTATATATATATACATGTATATATATATACACATATACATGTACATATATATACACATATACATGTATATATATATACATGTATATATATACACATATACATGTATATATATATACATATACATGTATATATATATACATATACATGTATATATATATACACATATACATGTATATATATATATACATATACATGTATATATATACACATATACATGTATATATATACACATATACATGTATATATATACACATATACATGTATATATATACACATATACATGTATATATATACACATATACATGTATATATACATGTATATATATACATGTATATATATACATGTATATATATACATGTATATATATACATATACATGTATATATATATACATATACATGTATATATATATACATATACATGTATATATATATACATATACATGTATATATATATACATATACATGTATATATATACACATATACATGTATATATATACACATATACATGTGTATATATATATACAAATGTATATATATACACATATACATGTGTATATATATATATACAAATGTATATATATACACATATACATGTGTATATATATATATACAAATGTATATATATACACATATACATGTGTATATATATATATACAAATGTATATATATACACATATACATGTGTATATATATATATACAAATGTATATATATACACATATACATGTGTATATATATATACAAATGTATATATATACACATATACATGTGTATATATATATATACAAATGTATGTATATACACATATACATGTGTATATATATATATACAAATGTATGTATATACACATATACATGTGTGTATATATATATATATACAAATGTATATATATACACATATACATGTGTATATATATATATATATACAAATGTATATATATACACATATACATGTGTATATATATATATACAAATGTATATATATACACATATACATGTGTATATATATATATACAAATGTATATATATACACATATACATGTGTATATATATATATACACATATACATGTGTATATATATATATACAAATGTATATATATATATACACATATACATGTGTATATATATATATACAAATGTATATATATACACATATACATGTGTATATATATATATACAAATGTATATATATACACATATACATGTGTATATATATATATACAAATGTATATATATACACATATACATGTGTATATATATATATACAAATGTATATATATACACATATACATGTGTATATATATATATACAAATGTATATATATACACATATACATGTGTATATATATATACAAATGTATATATATACACATATACATGTGTATATATATATACAAATGTATATATATACACATATACATGTGTATATATATATACAAATGTATATATATACACATATACATGTGTATATATATATATACAAATGTATATATATACACATATACATGTGTATATATATATATACAAATGTATATATATATACATGTATATATATACATGTATATATATACATATATATATATACATATACATGTATATATATATACACATGTATATATATACATGTATATATACATGTATATATATATACATGTATATATATACATGTATATATATACATGTATATATATATACACATGTATATATATATACATGTATATATATACATGTATATATATATACATGTATATATATATACATGTATATATATATATACATGTATATATATACATGTATATATATATACATGTATATATATATACATGTGTATATATATATACATGTATATATATACATGTATATATATATACATGTATATATATATACATGTGTATATATATATACATGTATATATATACATGTATATATATATACATGTGTATATATATATACATGTATATATATACATGTATATATATATATACATGTATATATATATACATGTATATATATATACATGTATATATATATATACATGTATATATATATATACATGTATATATATATATACATGTATATATATATACATGTATATATATATACATGTATATATATACATGTATATATATATATACATGTATATATATATATACATGTATATATATATATACATGTATATATATATATACATGTATATATATACATGTATATATATATATACATGTATATATATATATACATGTATATATATATATACATGTATATATATATATACATGTATATATATATACATGTATATATATATACATGTATATATATATACATGTATATATATACATGTATATATATATACATGTATATATATACATGTATATATATACATGTGTATATATATACATGTATATATATATACATGTATATATATACATGTATATATATACATGTGTATATATATACATGTATATATATATACATGTATATATATACATGTATATATATACATGTATATATATACATATATATATATACATGTATATATACATATACATGTATATATACATATACATGTATATATACATATACATGTATATATACATATATATATATACATGTATATATACATATACATGTATATATACATATATATATACATGTATATATACATATATATATACATATATATATATAAATATACATGTATATATATATACGTGTATATATATACGTGTATATATATACGTGTATATATATACGTGTATATATATATACATATACATGTATATATATACATGTATATATATATACATGTATATATATATACATATACATGTATATATATATACATATACATGTATATATATATACATATACATGTATATATATATACATATACATGTATATATATACATGTATATATATACATGTATATATATATACATATACATGTATATATATACATGTATATATATACATGTATATATATATACATATACATGTATATATATACATGTATATATATACATGTATATATATATACATATACATGTATATATATACGTGTATATATACATATACATGTATATATATACGTGTATATATATATACATATATATGTATATATATACGTGTATATATATACGGATATATGTGTATACGTATATATATGTACACGTATATATATACATACGTATATATATACATACGTATATATATACATACGTATATATATACATACGTATATATATGTACATGTATATATACATACGTATATATATGTACATGTATATATATACATATGTATATGTATGCACATGTATATATATACATACGTTTATATATATGTACATGTATATAGATATATACATGTATATAGATATATACATGTATATATACATGTATATAGATATATACATGTATATATACATGTATATAGATATATACATGTATATATATATACACATGTATATAGATATATACATGTATAGAGATATATACATGTATAGAGATATACATGTATAGATATATACATGTATATAGATATATACATGTATAGATATATACATGTATATAGATATATACATGTATAGATATATACATGTATATAGATATATACATGTATAGATATATACATGTATATAGATATATACATGTATAGATATATACATGTATATAGATATATACATGTATAGATATATACATGTATATATATACATGTATAGATATATACATGTATAGATATATACATGTATATAGATATATACATGTATATATATACATGTATATAGATATATACATGTATATATATACATGTATATAGATATATACATGTAGATATATACATGTATATATATACATGTATGTATATATATACATGTATATATATACATGTATGTATATATATACATGTATATATATATATACATGTATATATATACATGTATGTATATATATACATGTATATATATACATGTATGTATATATATACATGTATGTATATACATGTTTGTATATATACATACATGTATATATTAACATGTATATATATAGATGTATATATACATATATATACATTTTTATATATATACATTTATATACATTTATATACATATATATATACATGTATACATACATGTATATATATATACATGTATATATATACATATATATACATGTATATATATACATATATATGCATGTATATATATATATACATTTATATACATATATATATATACATGTATACATACATGTATACATTATATATATACATATATGTATGTATATATATACATGTATATATACATATATGTATATATACATGTAAATATACATATATGTATGTATATATATATACATGTATATATACATGTATATATACATATATGTATATATATACATATAAATATACATATATGTATGTATATATATATATATACATGTATATATACAATAATGTATGTATATATACACATGTATATATACATGTATATATACATACATGTATATATATATACATGTATATATACATGTATATATACATATATATATATATACATACATATATATATACATGTATATACATATATGTATAGATATATATACACATATATATACCTATATATACATATATATACATATGCAGTACATGTTATACATGTATATATATATAGATATATATATATAGATACATATTTATATACATATATATATAGATATACCTAGATACATATACCTATATATACGTATACATATATGCATATACTTATATAAATATATATAGAGAGAGAGAGTGTGAAAGAGAAATAGAGAGAGAGACAGAGAAAGAGATGAAGATTCGGTTTAGGGTTTAAGATATCTTCACTCAAAATCGTTGAAAGGACAGGGTGCCTCTTTTATTATGTAAGGGGGCGTGGTTATATAAAAGGACTTTTAACCGGAAAATGTCAAGATTTGGGTACGCGTGTGCTATCGTAAGTGACGAATTTTGTAACACGCCCAAAATGGCACACAAAGATGTGGGAAACTTTTCAAATCCCAACAGATTCCTTTATCTTCCGATGTCTTATCCGTGTTGGCGGGAATTCGTTAAAAACAAAGACAATGATTTTTATCTGCTTTCAAAAGTGAAAGCATTCCCTTTTTTTTCTTATATCTACCATTTGGTTTTAGATGGAAAAATGTAACATTCTTAAAAATAAAAATTAGAAATTTTGTTTATATATATATATATATATATATATATATATATATATATATATTCCACAGCCGAACGAATGTCGCAGACCACAAGAGCCAAGAAAGCCAAGAAAGCTTTCTTGGCTCTTGTGGTCTGCGACATTCGTTCGGCTGTGGAAAATCATTATAGTTATATATATATATATATACTCTCACACTTTCTGAACACACACACGCACGTGTGTGTGTGTATGTATATATATATATATATATATATATACAAGGTGAAAGAATTAATGTTTCGTCCTGAAAAACAACAATACAGATTTATTTATTGACAAAAATCAATTCAGGTAACTTGATTATGTAGTCGAAGTGATATATACTCAATGTAGCCTTCTTCAGCCTCAATCACCGCTTCGATACGGGTCCAGATCTGGAAGCATGCATCCTCCACAAAAGCCGGCGGGAGTTTGAGGTTTTGGGAGGTCATGTTGGTGATGTTCTCGACGTATAGGCAAACGAAGTAATCCAGCGAGTTCAGGTTCAGGGCAGTAAGAAATGGTACAAAAGCCAAGCCTGGGTCTCTTTTGACTTGTGGGTCGACGCCAAATCCTGCTGCCACACCCAGAGTCTACCAACGGCCACCTGATTGCACCAGGGGACCACCACACTATTCAGCACATACATGTACACTTTGGTGTTGAATTCAAGGCGACTTTAAAGATATGAGGTAGCATAATGTGACCTTCACTTGAAACCACACCAAAGACCATAACCGTGGCCGTAAATTTTGTTGCTCCTAAGCATTGAACCGTCTGAATTTGGATTTTGAAGCTGCTGGTAATGGTCCTGCTGTCATAACATGAGTTTTACATCGGCGCATCTCCGATTTTCATCTCATTCATTCTCTGAAGCAGGCCAGAGAATGAGTTTGTCCAAACGTTAAAGCCAGAAGATAAGTTGGCCAAAACATAAGATCAGAGGATGAGTTGGGCAAAATGTAAGATCAGAGGATGAGTTGGCCAAAATGTTAAGGCCAGAGGATGAGTTGGCCAAAACGTTAAGGCCAGAGGATAAGTTACCCAAAATGTTAGGCCAGAAGACGAGTTAGCAAAAACGTAAGATCAGAGGATAAGTTGGCCGAAATGTAAGGCCAAAGAAAGAGTTGACCAAAATTTAATGACTAAGGATGAGTTGGCCGAAATGTAAGGCCAAAAGATGAATTGGTGTAAATGTAAGGCCAGAAGATGAGTTGGTTGAAACGTAAGGCCAAAGGATGAATTGGCCGAAATGTAAGGCCAGAAGATGGTTGAAATGTAAGGCCAGATGATGAGTTGGTTGAAATGTAAGGTTAGAAAATGAGTTGACCGTAATATATGGCCAGAGGATGAGTTGGTTGAAACGTAAGGCCAGAGGATGAGTAGGCCGAAATTTAAGGCCAGTGGATGAGTTGGTTGAAATATAAGGCCAAAGGATGAGTTGGCCGAAATGTAAGGCCAAATGATGAGTTTGTTGAAATGTAAGGTCAGAGGAGGAGTTAGCCGAAATGTAAGGCCAGATGATGAGTTGGTTGAAATGTAAGGCTAGAAGATGAGTTGGCCAAAATATATGGTCAGAGGATGAATTGACCGAAATGTAAGGCCAGAAGATGGTTGAAATGTAAGGCCAGATGATGAGTTGGTTGAAATGTAAGGTTAGAAAATGAGTTGACCGTAATATATGGCCAGAGGATGAGTTGGTTGAAACGTAAGGCCAGAGGATGAGTAGGCCGAAATTTAAGGCCAGTGGATGAGTTGGTTGAAATATAAGGCCAGAGGATGAGTTGAAATGTAAGGCTAGAGGATTAATTGGCCAAAGTGTAAGGCCAGAAGAGGAGTTGGCCAAAATATAAGGCTAGAGGATGAGTTGGCCGAAATGTAAGGCCAGAAGATGTCTTGGTTGAAATTCAAAGCCAGGGGATGAGTTGGTTGAAACGTAAAACCAGAGGATGAGTTAGCCAAAATAGAAGGTCAGAGCATAAGTTAGTCGAAACATGGTAAAGCAAAACCTTGATGATGAGGATAAAAATTCGCAAAAATAGTCATGCTTACATTTTTGTGGTCTGAGAAGTTAAATAAAATAACATTCGATTTATTTAAATTGCAAACTATCAACTAGATGATCGTAAGTTCGATCTCGTGGGGTGATAGTCTAGTTGGAATGAAGGGCTATGATAATTCGAAAGATTTTTCTGTGGGTAACTATGCGTGAATATGTTAAGATGCGTCTAATGATCGTTCGTTGGTGAAATTTGAAAGAGCGTTTGTTTGTTTTTTCATTAAACACTTGGTGCTCACATATAAGAATCTTGACATTTTCGTTTTCTCTTTAAAATGTCCTCATGTCGCCACACTTACTTTTGTTAAATGGGCTTCTTTATTGATAAAGAATACGCACACATTTTAATAGACTAAAACTTTCTGTACACATATTCCCACTAACAAAACATACACGATTATTAAAACTAAACACACAAAGTTTATAACACATTAAAATCGATTTGTGTATTCATTCTTTTTTGCAAATTGTTATCCTCAACTACATAGTTTTGCTTAATCACGTTTGGGCCAACTCATCCTCTGGCCTTACGTTTTGGCCAACTCATACTTAGTCATTAAATTTTGGCCCACTCATCCTTTGGCCTTACATTTCGGCCAACTCATTCTCTGGCCTTATATTTTGGCCAACTCACACCTCTGGCCTTACGTTTCGGCCAACTCATCCTCTGGCTTCACATCTCAAGCAACTCATCCTCTGACCTTAAATTTCAACCAACTCATCCTCTAGCGGTACGTTTCAGCCAACTCATCCTCTGGCCTTACATTTCGGCCAATTTATCATCTAGCCTTACATTTTGGCCAACTCATCCTCTGGCCTTACGTTTTGGCCAAATCATACTCTGGCCTTACATTTCAACTAACTCATCCTCTGGCTTTACATATCAATCAGCTCACCTCTGGCCTTACATTTTATGCCAACTCATCCTCTGGGCTTACATTTCAACCAAAACCTTCTCTAGCCTTACATTTCAACCAACTCGTTCTCTGTCTTCACATTTTGGCCAACTCATCCTCTAGTCTTACATTTTGACCAACTTATCCTCTGGCCTTACATTTCAACCAACTCGTTCTCTTGCCTTAAATTTCGGCCAACTCGTTCTCTTGCCTTAAATTTCGGCCAACTCATCCACTAGCCTAACATTTTTGCCAACTCATCATCTGATCTTACATTTTTGCCAACACATCCAATAGCCTTACGTTTTGGCCAACTCATCCTCTGGCCTTACGATTTGACTAACTTATCCTGTGGCCTTACATTTCACCCAACTCATCCTCTTGCATTACGTTTAGGCTAACTCATCCACTAACCTTACGCTTTGGCCAACTCATCCTCCCGCCTTAAATTTTGGCCAACTAATCCTCTCGCCTTACGCTTTGGCCAACTCAACTCTAGCCTTACATTTTGGCCAACTCGTTCTCTGGCCTTACATTTTGGCCAACTCATCCACTAGTCTAAAATTTTTTGCCAACTCATCCTCTGACCTTACATTTTCGCCACATCATGTTTTGGCCAACTCATCCTCTGGCTTTGCGATTTGACCAACTTATACTCTGGCCTTACATTTCAACAAACTCGTCCTCTGGCCTTACATGGTTGCTAACTTATCCTCTGGCCTTACGTTTTGGCCAAATCATCGTCTGGCCTTACGTTTTGGCCAACTCATCCTCTGGTCTTACGTTTTGACCAACTCATCCTCTGGTCTTACGTTTTGGCCAAATCATCGTCTGGCCTTACGTTTTGGCCAACTCATCCACTAGCCTTACATTTTGTCCAACTCGTCCTCTGGCCTTACATTTTGGCCAACCCATTCTCTTACCTTATGTTTAGGCCAGCTCATCCTTTAGCCAGAGGATAAATGTTGTGAAGCAACAATTATGAGGATAACAGTCCACAAAAACGATGAATACACAAATTATGAAGCTTCATATCAAACAATTCCAAAAACAAAACAATATGACATTAAAATTGAATTACTTTTTTAGAGTGTATTTTATAACATCTACTTCTCATCGAACTTGTAGTTTGGTTTTTCAGCAAACTTTCAGTTTTTGTGTTTTTGTTATTTCAGCACTTGTGGAAAAGGCATGTTCCCAGTTTCAGACCTGTATCAAGACAGCGACTTAGGCTGATGGTGGCTACAATGAATCGATGTCAGCTCTACTACATAATCAAGTCACCTGGATTGATTGTTTCAATAAAAGTTTTAAAATAAGCTGTAGTGTTATTTTCCTTAAGGT
Organism: Euprymna scolopes; assembly: GCF_053919585.1. Lineage (NCBI taxonomy): Eukaryota > Metazoa > Mollusca > Cephalopoda > Sepiida > Sepiolidae > Euprymna > Euprymna scolopes. Next base: position 27,303,932 of record NC_136492.1, on the reverse strand, counting down.
CATAAATTTATTGTTCCACCCTGTATTGTTAGATTAAATATTTTTGCATTAGAGTCATCGTTAAATAAAATCTATAATATAAAGGCCAAAAGTCTGTTTAAATGTATGTATGTATGTTTGCCTAAAACTTTCGACAAAGCGACAGTTTTTCATGAGATAGATATCAATTTGAAGCTCGACCCTTCGAAAGACAAATACAGAAAAATTAGCCAAAAACATTAATTCCTTCATCCTCAACTGGTCTCTTTCATACAGGGAGGGTCGGGCTTTTTCGCTAGCATTTTTTGCAAGTCATTCAACCCTCGCTTCCATGACGTCGCATAAAAGGCGTTATTTCGACTGCCCGTGACGCTACAATCACGGTGGGCACATCGGTAAGACAGTGTGTTTTTGTTTTGTTTTGTTTGGTTTTTTTTGTTTTTTTTTCACCGCTTTTTCCTCTGGCGTGATACGGGTTCGAGCCTGCTTACTATTATTTATTTTTTTTTTTTTGCGCTCGTAATTTTTTTTTTTTTTTTTTTTTTTTTGCGCTCGTAATTTTTTTTTTTTATTTTTTTTTTTTTGCGCTCGTAATTTTTTTTTTTTTTTTGCGCTCGTAATTTTTTTTTTTTTTTTTGCGCTCGTAATTTTTTTTTTTAAATTTTTTTTTTGTTTTGCGCTCGTAATTTTTTTTTTTTTTTTTTTTTTTTTGCTCAACCAACACCCTTACACACACCACTTTCTTTTCATCCTTCGCGTCACGGGTTCGAGCCTGCCTGCCTGCCTACTACAACTATTTTTGTTGTTGTTGTTAAACACACACCTCCAAACACCCGGGCAACGCCGGGCACCCAGGCTAGTCGTTAAATAAAGCTATGAGAAACCGCTTAGAACTACATAATGATGCAAGAAGTTATTTTTCAACTCAATAAAAACAATATCATAAATCTGTTGTATTAAAACAAAACTGAATATAGAGGGAGCAAAAATCATAGCACATAACACCAAGATGACGTACTACAAAAATACACAGGTCACATTGAGAGTCGGTACCTCTCGATCTATTTATAGAAGTCATGGTACACTGAACAACTATTTCCTCAGTGGCACGATTACTGCTACAGAATCACAACTTTATATATGTGAAGGACAGAAGAGAAAATTAAATATAGAAGGAAATTATCAAAAAACGAGGGATTTACCGGTTTTGTTCAGCCTTTCCACTAAAGTCATGCAACCTGCTGATGTCACAGAATTGTAGAGGGAAATTAGGAACATCATCCCAAAGTGACTATTTTATATATTCTATTATATTTGAAGACGTGCAATTAAAACAGAGAATTTCTTGAGGGGAAATACAGTAAAGTAAGAGATAGTTATATTTTCTAAAAGTTTATGTATTTACTAGCGGGGGGGGGGGATTTTCCCAGTCGTAAAATATGCTTTTATGATATTTTAATTGTCCAGATTTCGTATATATTATTATAGAGTTGTGATTTCAAAAGTGAAAAAAAAAATGTATTTGGGTGCCATCAGCTACAATCGAAACCGAAAGCAAAACTGGTAACGTTACCAAAATGAACTAAGATTAATGTACAAACTGTATAATTACTTTTTCAACTTTGACCCATTTTGACCCCTTAAAAACTATTTTAACCTGCTAAAAACCCATAAAAAAAGTCAGTAAAAAATCCAATCTTTGAGGCCCCTAGCGCCATTCTGCGACTATTAGTTTCAGATGGGATAGAGTTTGAAAATACAGAGACAGACAGACAAACTTATAGCCTTTTATATATTAGATAATTAAAATTTGAAATTTAAGTGAAAACAGAAAAAAAAAGGGTTGGATCTCTTCACATACACCTCTGAACTCTCAACTCGCCACACCAATTCTTAGCGTTGTGCACCCTAATCCTGACAATGAAACAAGATAACGTCAAAAAAAAAAAAAAACATAAAATTCCTCTTTTTCTGCTGCCATCCAGTACCATCGCATTTCTATTATTTTTGTATAGGAAGGGTTCCAGGTTTGTATGCCAGTGCTTCTCAACAGAGGGCACTCGCAACACTGTTATCACACCTTCTCTGATCTCATGATGACATAGGTGGCATCCTGGCAGCAGTCGTTTTTGCTGGGTACTCCTTCACAAAAGTGGGGTTCTTCAGAAGTGTAGGCTTCCTCAGGAGCATGCGCTTCAACATCTACCTCGTAAAAATCATCCGACTGTTTCGTCATTGTATACCAAATTCTCTGAACCACTCTTTGAAGATGTTATGCTGTCAAAGTCTGTCAGGAGTGCAGAGTTTCCATGTGTCAGGGCATCTCATCCACCAATATGGAATGTTCACTAATTATCTCTGTTTCGGTTAAATTTCCTTGCACAGTGACTTTATAGTGCCTTCACTCGCATAGTCTCCAGACTGTTAGGAACTGTACTCATGGCCTGGTGATGGCGGCATAACATCAACTCCTTTTACCTAGATTTTGTAATGGTGTTTTTTTTTTTGGGGGGGGGTTACATAAGCATCACCACTTATCAAGGCCCAGGGGCCACTCGAGGATGAAGGCTAAAGAGTGTACAATAGTCAACTGGACAATATAGTAATTGTCAGTGATGGAAATTCAGTAAATTTGTTAACTAAAGTGGAACGGCTTATCAAGAACTTGTTTACATTGGACTTGAAGACAACCATATTGTAGTCAGCTTGAAAGCAGGAAAACGGAAGACAGTTCCACAGGCGTGCAGTTCTAAGAGTCTTTTGGGGTCTCATACCAGTAGATAGATCTTGGTATGGAACAATACATCTTGGCTGCGATTTATTTCACAGTATGGTAGCACTACTCTACTAATCAGTTCTTGACCAGGGCATATCTACAATGTAATTTCAAGTCCATGCCTCCCTCATCTGTGAATTCCTTGCTGTGGAAGGCTTTGTCATTATCCATGAGTAGTTCCTACGGTAGGCCATGGTCACAAAAGACCACTTCCTGTTCACAAACTATGCTTGCTGGGTCTCTTTGTGCTGACACCACACTGAAAGCCACCACAGGCCAAAATCTGTGATGATTGGGAAATGGTAAACACTGTAGTGTGTAATGTTCAGCATTAACCAATTGCTGCTCACCTCTAGCTTTCCCTTCTATCAGTGGCCTGGAACTGGATCTATCGATTGGCTTTCCACACACGTTTGTATAGCCAACTTGACCGCTGCTTTTGTCATCACAGGGCAAACTTTTCTGGCGAAATAAGTGGTACGTCGCACTTCTGAACATCCACTGTTTATATGAATGGCTATGATCTGGGCAGCGTCAAGCTAAGTTATATGTACTGCACCATCCTTTTTCATGGTATTGAAACACTGCTGTGGTACGTGCATCAATTAGTCGGCCATGTCATGTCCACTGAGAGCTTGTATTCCTTTATCAGCTCCTTCGGTGTGCTTAGTCATCTTTTAATGAGAAGCCTTGATGTGAACTCGTGCTTTCTCGATGAGAGTGTCTGACACCCAGTTGTATGTACATGCAGAGTATGTCTTTATGTGCAACACCTACCAATGGAGTGCAAATTAATGCCCTCAACACGACATCCAGTTCAGCCAGATTAATATTCTGTGCATTGTTCTCAGGTCACAGCCAACAAGCATCTTTAAAGGCAGTTCCTGTGTCCTGGCATCGACTCATATGTTCAGTTCCCAGCCGTCCACACACCAGTCTCTGCAAGCAGGATCATTCCACTTCACTGAATCTATAATCTCACATATCATATGCCAGAGTAGGGCGTTTGATATTGTCGGCAGTAGGTGGTTGCTGCTGCTGCTGGGTTAGGCTACTGTCGGGAGTCGGGTAGACTGTTCTGTACTGCGGTTGCATGGCTGCTGTTGAACCTCACCGATCGGCGATCTAGCTGCTTCTGTGTATTTACTTGCTTCCCCACTGAGCAAATTAGGCACAAGGCCGTTTTTTAATGTGGAAAGATTGGGGAAATGGGGACCAGCTCCCCGGGGAGTAGGGGAGCTGGATAGTGACAATTGGTATGAAGGGTTTCCCCTACACTGACCAATAACTGATAGCTACAAGAGCAATTGTCTTATATGTGGGGTTTCTCTCACATATGGTCTTTGATTGCAGTATCTGACGGAACAGATACTACACTGGCGCCCGGCCGATTCTGACTGCTTATTGAAAAGCC
>NC_136492.1:27102149-27294649 GCF_053919585.1 Euprymna scolopes | reverse complement strand
CCTTACATTTCGGCCAACTCATTCTCTGGCCTTATATTTTGGCCAACTCACACCTCTGGCCTTACGTTTCGGCCAACTCATCCTCTGGCTTCACATCTCAAGCAACTCATCCTCTGACCTTACATTTCAACCAACTCATCCTCTAGCGGTACGTTTCAGCCAACTCATCCTCTGGCCTTACATTTCGGCCAATTTATCATCTAGCCTTACATTTTGGCCAACTCATCCTCTGGCCTTACGTTTTGGCCAAATCATACTCTGGCCTTACATTTCAACTAACTCATCCTCTGGCTTTACATATCAATCAGCTCACCTCTGGCCTTACATTTTATGCCAACTCATCCTCTGGGCTTACATTTCAACCAAAACCTTCTCTAGCCTTACATTTCAACCAACTCGTTCTCTGTCTTCACATTTTGGCCAACTCATCCTCTAGTCTTACATTTTGGCCAACTCATCCTCTGGCCTTGCGATTTGACCAACTTATCCTCTGGCCTTACATTTCAACCAACTCGTTCTCTTGCCTTAAATTTCGGCCAACTCATCCACTAGCCTAACATTTTTGCCAACTTATCATCTGATCTTACATTTTTGCCAACACATCCAATAGCTTTACGTTTTGGCCAACTCATCCTCTGGCCTTACGATTTGACTAACTTATCCTGTGGCCTTACATTTCAACCAACTCATCCTCTTGCATTACGTTTAGGCTAACTCATCCACTAACCTTAGGCTTTGGCCAACTCATCCTCCCGCCTTAAATTTTGGCCAACTAATCCTCTCGCCTTACGCTTTGGCCAACTCAACTCTAGCCTTACATTTTGGCCAACTCGTTCTCTGGCCTTACATTTTGGCCAACTCATCCACTAGTCTAAAATTTTTTGCCAACTCATCCTCTGACCTTACATTTTCGCTACATCATGTTTTGGCCAACTCATCCTCTGGCTTTGCGATTTGACCAACTTATACTCTGGCCTTACATTTCAACAAACTCGTCCTCTGGCCTTACATGGTTGCTAACTTATCCTCTGGCCTTACGTTTTGGCCAAATCATCGTCTGGCCTTACGTTTTGGCCAACTCATCCTCTGGTCTTACGTTTTGACCAACTCATCCTCTGGTCTTACGTTTTGGCCAAATCATCGTCTGGCCTTACGTTTTGGCCAACTCATCCACTAACCTTATATTTTGTCCAACTCGTCCTCTGGCCTTACATTTTGGCCAACCCATTCTCTTACCTTATGTTTAGGCCAGCTCATCCTTTAGCCAGAGGATAAATGTTGTGAAGCAACAATTATGAGGATAAGAGTCCACAAAAACGATGAATACACAAATTATGAAGCTTCGTATAAAACAATTCCAAAAACAAAACTATATGACATTAAAATTGAATTACTTTTTTAGAGTGTATTTTATAACATCTACTTCTCATCGAACTTGTAGTTTGGTTTTTCAGCAAACTTTCAGTTTTTGTGTTTTTGTTATTTCAGCACTTGTGGAAAAGGCATGTTCCCAGTTTCAGACCTGTATCAAGACAGCGACTTAGGCTGATGGTGGCTACAATGAATCGATGTCAGCTCTACTACATAATCAAGTCAACTGGATTGATTGTTTCAATAAAAGTTTTAAAATAAGCTGTAGTGTTATTTTCCTTAAGGTCATAAATTTATTGTTCCACCCTGTAGTGTTAGATTAAATATTTTTGCATTAGAGTCATCGTTAAATAAAATCTATATATATAAAAGGCAAAAATCGGTGTGTATGTATGTATGTATGTATGTATGTTTGTTTGTAACGCTAAAACTTTTGAAAGACGGAACCAGAGTTGACAAATTTGGTATCATATTGCACCTTGATCACCCGGATGACAAATATCGAAATTTCACGTCAAACGGACCAGTAGAAAGGGGTCAACTGATCGTTTTTCTCCTAGGGGGGCCCCCCAAAAAACCTGTCATTTTAACGTTATTCAATACGTGTCACGTGACGTGACGTCAGCTCAAACTTTTGACAGACACAACCAAAGTTGACAAATTATGTATCATATTGAACCTTGATCACCCGCATGACAAATATCGAAATTCCACACCAAACGGACCATTAAAAGGGGGTGAACTGATCATTTCTCTCCTAGGGGGGCCCCCCAAAAAACCTGTCATTTTAATGTTAATATTACATAATCCAAAAACGCTTAGTCATGTCACGTGACGTGACGTCAACATCCAGTAATGGCGAACAAATGTAAACAAACACTTTGTTTTACCGATACTTTTGTAATTTCTCTTCTGCTTTGTTCTAGAGATTATTAAACTCCATGACAATGTCTCCAACGTAATTAACTGGTTAAAAATAGTATTTATACAAGAGTTTTAACGAAAAATATCAGGAAAAAATGTACAGGAATAAAAAAAAATTCAGCTTTCAAAATATTCGTCGATAAAAAAACCGATCTTTATATTTACGCTAGCCATTTTGTATATTACCACGTGACCTGCTATCTCTTAAACTGGAGGAGGGGGGGATCCACTTGAATCCAACAAAACCAGTAATTTTTTTTTCTATTATATATACATCATTTTCTATAAAATTAAGTGTAGACTTTATAATTATAACAAAAAATGTTATTCATACTAAAAAAAAAAAACGCTTAGTCATGTCACGTGACGTGACGTCAACATCCACTAATGGCGAACAATTGTACCTATTTACTATGCCTCCCCACGGGACAGAGTTAGACACCAGGGTCGTTTTTTAACGTGGAGAAAAGGTACAAAAATAAAAATTGTCTCAGTCGTGGAGGATTTCTCCTCCACCGAAAGAGAACAAGAAATAGAAGTGCAGCATCTGAAGAACAGATACTACACTTTGATCTTGACCAAAAGGCCAAGAATGCGAACAATTGTAAATAACAACTTTTTTCACAAAACCAACACCGTCTTTCTTTTTTTTCTCTCTCTCACCCACTTACTCTTCCCTCTCTCTCACCCTCTTTCTCTTGACGTCACACCACTGTAAAACTGTGGGGGGGGGGAACACATTCCCAGGCATTATCTCCTATAGATGCACATTTTATTAGAAATTCAGCTTTCAAAATATTAGACGATAATAAAAATATAAAACCAACACCCTCTTTCTCTTTTCTCTCTCTCTCACCAACTTACTCTTCTCTCTCTCTCACCCTCTTTCTCTTGACCTCCTACTACTGTTAAACTGTGTGTGTGTGTGTGGGGGGGAAGAGGCAGCTTGAAAACCAACAAAAACAGTGCACAGTTTCCCAAGCATTTGGGGTGGGAAGGGGGGGAAGAAGCCGAGCGCACAGTTTCGTGTGAGAGAGAGAGAACAATTCTCAACCTATATACTCAACAAATTTTTTATCTACAGATTTGAAAGTTTGTATATAGGGTATTCAGACATATGGAAATATATCTAGCATAATCTATCTATTATATCTATAAAAGTGAAAATGTGTGTGTGTGTGAGGTAGCCAGAGAGAGAGAGAGAGAGAGAGAGAGAGAGAGACAACAATTCTCAACCTATATATTCAATACATTTTTTATCTACAGATTTGAAAATTTGTATATAGGGTATTCAGACATATGGAAATATATCTAGCATAATCTATCTATTATATCTATAAAAGTGAAAATGTGTGTGTGTGTGTGTGTGTGTGCGTAAGAGAGAGAGAGAACAATTCTCAACCTATATACTCAACGTATTTTTATCTACGGATTTTAAACTTTGTATATAGGGTATTCAGACATATAGAAATATATCTAGCATAATCTATACATTATATCTATAAAAGTGAGAATGTGAGTGTGTGAGAGAGAGAGAACAATTCTCAACCTATATATTCAACAAATTTTTTACCTACAGATTTGAAAATTTGTATATTGGGTATTCAGACATATGGAAATATATCTAGCATAATCGATCTATTATATCTATAAAAGTCAGAATGTTTGCGTGTGGTTGTGTGTGTAAGGTTGCGAGAGAGAGAGAGAGAACAATTCTCAACCTATCTATTCAATAAATTTGTTATCTACAGATTTGACCATTTGTATATAGGGTATTCAGACATATGGAAATATATCCAGCATAATCTATCTATTATATCCATAAAAGTGAGAATGTGTGCGTGAGAGAGAGAGAGAGAGAGAGAGAGAGAGAGAGAGAGAGAGAGAGTAAGTACAATTCTCACCCTATATATTCAACAAATTTTTTATCTACCGATTAGAAAATTTGTATATAGGGTATTCAGACATATGGAAATATATCTAGCATAATCTATCTATTATATCTAGAAAAGTGAGAATGTGTGTGAAAGAGAGAGAGAGAAGAGAGAGAGAGAGAACAATTCTCAACCTATATATTCAACTAATTTTCATGTACAGATCTGAAAATTTGTATACAGGGTATTCAGACATATGGAAATATATCTAGCATAATCTATTATATCTATAAAAGGTAGAATGTGTGTGTGTGTGTGTGAGTGAGTGAGTGAGTGAGTGAGTGAGAGAGAGAGAGAGAGAGAACAATTCTCAACCTATATACTCAACAAATTTTGTATCTACAGATTTGATAATTTGTATATAGGGTATTCAGACATAAGGAAATATATCTAGCATAATCTATCTATTATATCTATAAAAGTGAGAATGGGTGTGAAAGAGAGAGAGAGAGAACAATTCTCAACCTATATATTCAACAAATTCTATCTTTACAGATTTGAAAATTTGTATATAGGGTATTCAGACATTTGGAAATATATCTAGCATAATCTATTATATCTATAAAAGTGAGAATGTGTGTGTGAGAGAGAGAGAAAGAACAATTCTCAACCTATATACTCAACAAATTTTTTATCTACAGATTTAAAAATTTGTATATAGGGTATTCAGACATATAGAAATATATCTAGCATAACCTATCTATTATATCTATAAAATGACCATGTGTGTGTGTGTGAGAGAGAGAGAGAGAGTCAGAGAGAGAGAGAGAGAACAATTTTCAGCTTGTGTGTGTGTGAGAAAGAGAGAGAGAGAAAGAGAGGAAGGAAAATTCTCACCCTATATATTCAACAAATTTTTTATCTACATATTAGAAAATTTGGATATAGGGTATTCAGACGTATGGAAATATATCTAGCATAATCTATCTATTATATCTATAAAAGTGAGAATGTGTGTGTGAGAGAGAGAGAAAGAGAGAGAGAGAGAACAATTCTCAACCTATATATTCAACTAATTTTTTATCTACAGATTTGAAAATGTGTATATTGGGTATTCAGACATATGTAAATATATCTGGCATAATCTATGTATTATATCTATAAAAGTGTGAATGTGAGTGATGGAAAGAGCAAAAAATTCTCAACCTATATAACCTATAAAAGTGAGAATATGTGTGAGAGAGAGAGAGAGAGAGAACAATTCTCAACCTATATATTCCACACATTTTTGGGCACAGATTTGGAAATTTGTATATAGGGTAGGCAGACATATAGAAATATATCTAGCATAATCTATCTATTATATCTATAAAAGTGAGAACTTGTGTGTGTGTGTGTGTGTGTGAGAGAGAGAGAGAACAATTCTTAACCTACATACTCAACAAATTTTTTACCTACAGTTTAGAAAATTTGTATATAGGGTATTCAGACATATGGAAATATATCTAGCATAATCTATCTATTATAACTACAAAAGTTAGAATGTGTGTGTGAGAGAGAGAGAGAGAACAATTCTAAACCTATATATTCAACAAATTTTTTATCTACAGATTTGAAACTTTGTATATAGGGTATTCACACATATGGAAATATATCTAGCATAATCTATCTATTTTATCTATAAAAGTGAGAATGCGTGTGTGTGAGATAGCGAGAGAGAGAGAGAGAGAGAGAGAGAGAACAGTTCTCAACCTATACATTCAACAAATTTTTATATATAGGGTATTCAGAAATATCGAAATATATCTAGTATAATCTATTATATCTTTAAAAGTTAGAATGTGTGTGTGAGAGATAGAGAGAACAATTTTCAACCTATGCACTCTACAAATTTTTTATCTACAAATTAGAAAATTTGTATATAGGGTATTCACACATATGGAAATATATCTAGCATAATCTATCTATTATATCTATAAAAGTTAGAATGTGTGTGTGAGGTAGCCAGAGAGAGAGAGAGAGAGAGAGAGTAAGAACAATTTTCAACCTATATATTCAACAAATATTTGATCTACAGATTAGAAAATTTGTATATAGGGTATTCAGACATATGGAAATATATCTAGCATAATCTATCTATTATATCTCTAAAATTGAGAATGTGTGTGTGAGAGAGAGAGAGAGAGAACAATTTTCAACCTATATACTCAACAAATTTTTTTATCTACAGATTTGAAAATTTGTATATAGGGTATTCAGACATATGGAAATATATCTAGAGTAATCTATCTATTATATCTATAAAAGTGAGAATGCGTGTGTGTGTGAGAGAGAGTGACACAGAACAATTCTCAACCTATATATTCAACAAATTTTTTATGTACAGATCTGAAATATCACATTTGTATAGAAGTAGAAATCTTGATACCTACTCTGATACCTAATAAAAGAAAGGACACTCTTTAGGGCGGATTTTGATTATAACAAGTCACTAATTAGAAATTATAATAAACATTCTAATAATTTAAGAATTTTACCAAAATAAAATTGCATGGTAATCACCCAATTTCTGCCACAAAATTTTGATTGGCAGAACTCATAAACATAAAATATATATTTTCTAATTTCATCTTTTTTTTTTCTTTTTACATAATCTGGTTTGATGTTTTCCCAAATATTCAAATCACTATATTTTGCTGCTTAATATCAAATACAGCAACTGAGTTATTTTTATGCATCAAACAATTACATTTTCTCATTCATCCAAACTAATCACTGAACATCAATTTCATATTTTCTTCACTAAAATATTACTGTGCTTGATGTCATCAAGTGGAGCGGATCATTTTTTTTTCATTTGTTCACACATTTTTCCAATTTATATATATTTTAAAGATTCTTAGCCTATGTCATTGCATACCAATCTGTTTATTAAAAGTTAAGGTTCACTGTAAACACATATGTTACACCAAAATAAAAACGCTTCAGATAATGTCTTGATATTCAATTCAGTTTCTCACATGACATCTTATGAAGTTAGTAGAAATGTTACAGACTTTTGAATCTCAAACACTTTCAATACTGTGCACTGATATTTTCTTTTTTGCAATATAAGCACATTCATGATTTTTTTTACAAACGTTAAAAACTTTCACATTGTGTAGCAATATACTGAAACAATTATAAAAATATTTGTTTTTATTTTGAATGATGCAGGGCATCTGAAGAGAGATTTTTCTAACAAAATGAAAGTATAATTTTTAGCAATAGGTATCTAGGAAAAGGCCACTACATATGTTATAAGTTCCAAATTTCCACAACCTGGCAAATACTGGTACATGCTAGCAAATTTAGATTTGCAATTACAAAATATGATTCTAATTTTTTCCTTTGCTCTTTATTCTAACACTACACTAAGTTTACTGTGTTATTTCGCTACAGTTGATATTGTGTAGAACAATAAGAAAATCATAGTGAACAATGCATTCAACAAATTTCACACACATTTCTAGATACCTATATCTAATAAGTTCAAAAGAAAGGACACACTTAGGGAGGTATTTTGGTGGTCAAGTCACTAAAAAGAGATTAGCTGGTTTCCCGGCATAGCCCAGGATATAATAAAGATTGACTGAAATACATGTTCTAGCTGGTTTCTAGGCGTTGCCAGGGATGTAATATAGACACATTTACTTGTATATTACCTGTTCTCTTCTCCCTAAGGTAAAACAATTTCATATACATGCTGTAAATTACCTATGCTAGGGATAAAACATGAACAATATCAGTCCTAGGGTAGATAAAACAAATAATACATAGAGATGAAAGATTCCTCTCCCCTAAGAATCAAACATATGTTCAATATCTGCTTTTGTTTTTTCATTGTTTATACGGTCCCGAGCAACGCCGGGTAGCCCTGCTAGTCTATAATATAAAGGCCAAAAGTCTGTTTAAATGTATGTATGTATGTTTGCCTAAAACTTTCGACAAAAGCGACGGTTTTTCATGAGATAGATATCAATTTGAAGCTCGACCCTTCGAAAGACAAATACAGAAAAATTAGCCAAAAACATTAATTCCTTCATCCTCAACTGCACACTTTCATACAGGGAGGGTCGGGCTTTTTCGCTAGCATTTTTTGCAAGTCATTCAACCCTCGCTTCCATGACGTCGCATAAAAGGCATTATTTCGACTGCCCGTGACGCTACAATCACGGTGGGCACATCGGTAAGACAGTTTGCTTTTGTTTTGCTTTTTTTGTTGTTTGTTTTTTTTTGTTTTTTTCATGTCTTTTTCCTCTGGCGTGATACGGGTTCGAGCCTGCTTACTATTATTTTATTTTTTTTATTTTTTTTGCGCTCGTAATTTTTTTTTTTTTTTTTTTTTTTTTTTTTTGCTCAACCAACACCCTTACACACACCACTTTCTTTTCATCCTTCGCGTCACGGGTTCGAGCCTGCCTGCCTACTACAACTATTTTTGTTGTTGTTGTTAAACACACACCTCGAAACACCCGGGCAACGCCGGGCACCCAGGCTAGTCGTTAAATAAAGCTATGAGAAACCGCTTAGAACTACATAATGATGCAAGAAGTTATTTTTCAACTCAATAAAAACAATATCATAAATCTGTTGTATTAAAACAAAACTGAATATAGAGGGAGCAAAAATCATAGCACATAACACCAAGATGACGTACTACAAAAATACACAGGTCACATTGAGAGTCGGTACCCCTCGATCTATTTATAGAAGTCATGGTACACTGAACAACTATTTCCTCAGTGGCACGATTACTGCTACAGAGTCACAACTTTATATATGTGAAGGACAGAAGAGAAAATTAAATATAGAAGGAAATTATCAAAAAACGAGGGATTTACCGGTTTTGTTCAGCCTTTCCACTAAAGTCATGCAACCTGCTGATGTCACAGAATTGTAGAGGGAAATTAGGAACATCATCCCAAAGTGACTATTTTATATATTCTATTATATTTGAAGACGTGCAATTAAAACAGAGAATTTCTTGAGGGGAAATACAGTAAAGTAAGAGATAGTTATATTTTCTAAAATTTTATGTATTTACTAGCGGGGGGGGGAGGCTTTTCCCAGTCGTAAAATATGCTTAAATATGATATTTTAATCTGTCCAGATTTCGTATATATTATAGAGTTGTGATTTCAAAAGTGAAAAAAAAAAATGTATTTGGGTGCCATCAGCTACAATCGAAACCGAAAGCAAAACTGGTAACGTTACCAAAATGAACTAAGATTAATGTACAAACTGTATAATTACTTTTTCAACTTTGACCCATTTTTGACCCCTTAAAAACTATTTTAACCTGCTAAAAACCCATTAAAAAAGTCAGTAAAAAATCCAATCTTTGAGGCCCCTAGCGCCATTCTGCGACTATTAGTTTCAGATGGGATAGAGTTTGAAAATACAGAGACAGACAGACAAACTTATAGCCTTTTATATATTAGATAATTAAAATTTGAAATTTAAGTGAAAACAGAAAAAAAAGGGTTGGATCTCTTCACATACACCTCTGAACTCTCAACTCGCCACACCAATTCTTAGCGTTGTGCACCCTAATCCTGACAATGAAACAAGATAACGTCAAAAAAACAAAAAAAAACATAAAATTCCTCTTTTTCTGCTGCCATCCAGTACCATCGCATTTCTATTATTTTTGTATGGGAAGGGTTCCAGGTTTGTATGCCAGTGCTTCTCAACAGAGGGCACTCGCAACACTGTTATCACACCTTCTCTGATCTCATGATGACATAGGTGGCATCCTGGCAGCAGTCGTTTTTGCTGGGTACTCCTTCACAAAAGTGGGGTTCCTCAGAAGTGTTGGCTTCCTCAGGAGCATGCGCTTCAACATCTACCTCGTAAAAATCATCCGACTGTTTCGTCATTGTATACCAAATTCTCTGAACCACTCTTTGAAGATGTTATGCTGTCAAAGTCTGTCAGGAGTGCAGAGTTTCCATGTGTCAGGGCATCTCATCCACCAATATGGAATGTTCACTAATTATCTCTGTTTCGGTTAAATTTCCTTGCAGAGTGACTTTATAGTGCCTTCACTCGCATACAGTCTCCAGACTGTTAGGAACTGTACTCATGGCCTGGTGATGGCGGCATAACATCAACTCCTTTTACCTAGATTTTGTAATGGTGTTTTTTTTTGGGGGGGGTTACATAAGCATCACCACTTATCAAGGCCCAGGGGCCACTCGAGGATAAAGGCTAAAGAGTGTACAATAGTCAATTCGACAATATAGTAATTGTCAGTAATGGAAATTCAGTAAATTTGTTAACTAAAGTGGAACGGCTTATCAAGAACTTGTTTACATTGGACTTGAAGACAACCATATTGTAGTCAGCTTGAAAGCAGGAAAACGGAAGACAGTTCCACAGGCGTGCAGTTCTAAGAGTCTTCTGGGGTCTCATACCAGTAGATAGATCTTGGTATGGAACAATACATCCCGGCTGCGATTTATTTCACAGTATGGTAGCACTACTCTACTAATCAGTTCCTGACCAGGGCATATCTACAATGTAATTTCAAGTTCATGCCTCACTCATCTGTGAATTCCTTGCTGTGGAAGGCTTTGTCATTATCCATGAGTAGTTCCTACGGTAGGCCATGGTCACAAAAGACCACTTCCTGTTCACAAATTATGCTTGCTGGGTCTCTTTGTGCTGCCACCACACTGAAAGCCACCACAGGCCAAAATCTGTGATGATTGGGAAATGGTAAACACTGTAGTGTGTAATGTTCAGCATTAACCAATTGCTGCTCACCTCTAGCTTTCCCTTCTATCAGTGGCCTGGAACTGGATCTATCGATTGGCTTTCCACACACGTTTATATAGCCAACTTGACTGCTGCTTTTGTCATCACAGGGCAAACTTTTCTGGCGAAATAAGTGGTACGTCGCACTTCTGAATGGCTATGATCTGGGCAGCGTCAAGCTAAGTTATATGTACTGCACTATCCTTTTTCATGGTATTGAAACACTGCTGTGGTACGTGCATCAATTAGTCGGCCATGTCATGTCCACTGAGAGCTTGTATTCCTTTATCAGCTCCTTCGGTGTGCTTAGTCATCTTTTAATGAGAAGCTTGGTGTGAACTCGTGCTTTCTCGATGAGAGTGTCTGACACCCAGTTGTATGTACATGCAGAGTATGTCTTTATGTGCAACACCTACCAATGGAGTGCAAATTAATGCCCTCAACACGACATCCAGTTCAGCCAGATTAATATTCTGTGCATTGTTCTCAGGTCACAGCCAACAAGCATCTTTAAAGGCAGTTCCTGTGTCCTGGCATCGACTCATATGTTCAGTTCCCAGCCGTCCACACACCAGTCTCTGCAAGCAGGATCATTCCACTTCACTGAATCTATAATCTCACATATCATATGCCAGAGTAGGGCGTTTGATATTGTCGGCAGTAGGTGGTTGCTGCTGCTGCTGGGTTAGGCTACTGTCGGGAGTCGGGTAGACTGTTCTGTACTGCGGCTGCATGGCTGCTGTTGAACCTCACCGATCGGCGATCTAGCTGCTTCTGTGTATTTACTTGCTTCCCCACTGAGCAAATTAGGCACAAGGCCGTTTTTTAATGTGGAGAGATTGGGGAAATGGGGACCAGCTCCCCGGGGAGTAGGGGAGCTGGATAGTGACAATTGGTATGAAGGGTTTCCCCTACACTGACCAATAACTGATAGCTACAAGAGCAATTGTCTTATATGTGGGGTTTCTCTCACATATGGTCTTTGATTGCAGTATCTGACGGAACAGATACTACACTGGCGCCCGGCCGATTCTGACTGCTTATTGAAAAGCCCGCTGTATTTATACTCATCCGATGGACGTAGTTGTAAACAAATGGTTCCCGGTGTGAATCATCATTTTCGTTTTTGATTTTTATTTGTTTTTATGTTTTAATGTACTGTAGGGAGTTATCTGTTTGGGGGTATGTTTACTTGTTCGTATCAAATTGAAGCTGATAAAGTCGTGGGTGTATTCGAGTGGGAACTGTACTCTTACAGTATTCCATGGGATAATTATTTGTGTTGATGTATGTGCCGGATGAACGTCGGCTCTGGTGTTTATGCTCTGAATTGGATTCTTTTTTTTTTTTTTACGAGTTTTTTTTTTGGAGGGGGGGGGGTGAAACCGTGACACATATATACACACCCAAATGCATTTTTATGTGAAAATGAATTAACATCTATTTTATCAGTAAAAAGCGTTAATCAATCTGTTTTAACACAAATGTTAAAAGATTTTAAAACTGAACAATATAAAAATGAAATGCATTTTCTTCATCATATTTAGAAAAAATTATAAAATTAGACGAAAGATCGACGTTAATAAAAAAAGAAACAATTAAAAAAATAGCTATATAGTAGCTAAATATCTGTAAAAAAAAAAAAAAAAAAAAAAAAAACTTATTATTGACAGCATGACTTTTCCGGCAGATCTTACTCGCTAGTACTTCTGACATGACATCATTTTTCAGTGCAAGGGTCTGAATCTATATTTACGTAAGTTACGCTTTTTTTTTTTTCTTTTACACAGGCATCACCACATTATCAAGGCCAAGAGGCCACTCAAGGATAAGGGTTTAAAAGTGTACAGTAGAAATTGGAAAATATAGTAATCATTAGTAATGAAAATTCGGTAAATTTGATAACTTATATGGAACGGCTCATCAAGAACTTATTTACGTTAGACTTGAACACAACCATATTGTAGTCAGCCGGAAAGCAGGAAAACGGAACAGAGTTCCACAGGCGTGCAGTTCTAAGAAAGAAGCTTTGTTCATGGAATCTACGTTTAGGTTTAGGCACAGATAATGACAACAGCATATTCTTTTCGTTGTTTTACCTATCCGGCACAGTTAAACACAGTTAATCAACCGAGAAGCACATCACTCTACATAAATGCATATAAGATATCAATGGATACACACTCGAGATTCAAAACAATGAAAAGAATATTCTGTTGTCATAGCCTAATCATGACATAAGATCATATTAAAGAAGTCAGTAAAATCGTTCGCTTGAGTGCCAAATTAAATGGATGTGTTTTCGAACACTTTTTCCGTCCTTACGGAAGTGTAGTACGTAATTAACCCATTAGAGTTCATGATCTTTTTTTTAAGAACCAAAGAATAATTAATCACATTTTAGCTGCATTTTTATTTTTACAATCGAGTCATCACTTATTAAAGCCCAAAGGCCACTCAAGGATAAGGATTGATGAATGTAAGGTGGTTGCTTAGTATTCTTTAATGGTGTAGATTAGGTAGAATTTGGATTATTTAAGAAGCCGGCTCAACAAGAACTTGTTTACATTGGACTTGAAGGCTACCATATTGCAATCGGTAGGAAAGCAGGTCAATAGAACAGAGAGCCACATGCGAGCAGTTCTAGGAAAGAAGCTTTGTTAATGGAATCTTTGTTTAAAATTAGGTACAGATAGCAAGTGGGGAAAATTGTTGATAGTGGTTATAGCTAGTCGAGTGCTTTTTATGAATGTTTGGCAAGGGTGAGGGGCATAGAATGGAGCTTGGACAGGCACTTACAATGAACATAACGATAGAGTAGAGATAGGCTCGCAACATCTCTTCTGTGGAAAAGAGGTTGCAGAGAAGAGGGCATTACCTGTTAGGTTTCGAAGCCGGTTTTTAATTCAATCAAGGCAAGATAGGAAGCAACAGTATTCCATTATTAGGACGCATTTGGCTCTTATGCAGATAGAGAATTGCATCAGCAGTGAAATACCTACTGGAATGGTACAATAATCAAACCATTTGTCCAGCGATCTTGGCAACATCATAATAAATCAAAGATTGAAGTGTCTATCAGATATTACAGTTACTCTCTGGTGTATATCGGCAACACTTATGACAGTTTCAGTACACTCGCGCCAGGATCAAAGTGTAGTATCTGTTCCGGCAGATGCTGCAGGCTATGACTAGCAAAGACCAGATGTGGGGGCAACCCCACATGTCTGACCTTTAACCAGCTCCCATTTCCCACCTCTCGGGAGCTGGTCCCCTTTTTCCCTTCCCCCTCCCTTCACTCCTCACATTAAAAATCGGCCTTGTGCCTAATTTGCTCGGTGGGGGAGCAAATAAATACCATCTGTTCCGGCAGATACTGCAAAGCTAAGACTAGCAAAGACCAGCTATGACTAGCAAAGACCATATGTGGGGGTAACCCCACATATCTGAACTTGGTCAATGTAGGGATCACCCTACGACCACAGTTACTATCCAGCTCCCATTTCCCACCTCTCGGGAGCAGGATCCCCCTTTCCCTCCCCCCATCTCCACATTAAAAAACAGCCTTGTGCCTAATTTGCTCAGTGGGGAAGCAAATAAATAAACAGTTACTCTCTGGTGTATATCGGCAACACTTATGACAGTTTCAGTACACTCGCACCAGGATCAAAGTGTAGTATCTGTTCCGGCAGATACTGCAAGCAAAGACCGTATGTGGGGGTAACCCCACATATCAGACCTTGGTCAATGTAGGGGCAACCCTTCATACCAATTGTCACTATCCAGCTCCCATTTCCCACCCATCGGGAGCTGGTCCCCTTTTCCCTCCCTCTCTCTCCACATTAAAAAACGGCCTTGTGCCTAATTTGCTCAGTGGGGAAGCAAATAAATACAATCTGTTCTGCAGATGCTGCAAGCAAAGACCAGATGTGGGGGCAACCCCACATGTCTGACCTTTAACCAGCTCCCATTTCCCACCTCTCGGGAGCTGGTCCCCTTTTTCCCTTCCCCCTCCCTTCACTCCTCACATTAAAAATCGGCCTTGTGCCTAATTTGCTCGGTGGGGGAGCAAATAAATACCATCTGTTCTGACTGATGCTGCAAGCTATGACTAGCAAAGACCATATGTGGGGGTAACCCCACATATCTGAACTTGGTCAATGTAGGGATCACCCTACAGACCACAGTTACTATCCAGCTCCCATTTCCCACCTCTCGGGAGCTGGTCCCCCCCCCCTTTCCCTCCCCCCTCCCTCTCTCTCCACATAAAAAAACGGCCTTGTGCCTAATTTGCTCAGTGGGGAAGCAAATAAATTTTTTTTTTTTTTTTCAGTACACTGAAAATCTACATTCCATTTCATCTATTATTCAACTAGCAGGAATATCCGACATTGCCTGGGATTGAATGAGGATGAACAAATGTTCCACACTTCCAATACTTTTATTTTCATCGAAATCAGTGAAATTACCGATTTATCAATCAAATCAATTGCTTACCATCTCTAGTCAGGGACCTACCGCAGTCACCAGGAGGAAGCTTCACATGCCTCCCCACAGTGACTTAGTCCACAATACATTGCAGTTTATATTTCACTGTAGAGAATCTATTGTTAATTTTATAAAATCATTTTTATATAATAGCTTGAATTAAAGTTTAAATAGTAAAGACAAGTATCACGGTTCAGTTGTACTCTAAACAGAAATATTCATTCCAAACACGCTTGCCTTATTCAAAAACTTACTGTTGATTTTATAAACCAGGTTTTTTTGCTTGTGTGTTGATAAAGCTGTGCAAATGAACTTGTGATTTTAGGCTGTATGTGAGTGTTAACTTTGGTCCAAATTGGACTGTTCCTCCTTTAATCAGATTTTTTCGATTATCGATTTTCAATATTTATCTGCAGCATTCCAATATGCTATCTAAGAACAATCCCAGACACAAAGTGCATTTGTGTGAATTTTTTTTTTTTTTTTTAATCAGACAAACCATTTTGGAGTCCATAGAGAACAAACTCACTCACACACAAAATGCCTTAGACTTGCATTAAATTATATTTGTAAGCATTGGAAATAATCAAGATTTCATGAATTTCAGCTTTTTCTCAAGACTCCTTAGGCTTAAGCTTTAATCATTTTCTAGCATAACAATCATGTAATAAGTTTTGATCAAAATTGATATAAGGATTCTAGACGCAGGGTTTAGTATAATCATATCCTGATTTTAATCTTTGTAAAATTGTGAAAAATATTTAGAGAATTTATTTTACCCATCCTGGGACGGGTAGTGTTCGTGTTAGTACCTATTTACTATGCCTCCCCACGGGACAGAGTTAGACCCCAGGGTCGTTTTTTAACGTGGAGAAAAGGTACAAAAATAAAAAAATTGTCTCATTCGTGAAGGACTGATCCTCGACCGAAAGAGAACAAGAAATGGAAGTGCAGCATCTGAAGAACAGATACTACACTTTGATCTCAGCCCAATGGCCAGATATTTATTTGCTCCCCCACGGAGCAAATTAGGCACAAGGCCGATTTTTTATGTGAAGAGTGAAGGGGAAATGGGGACCAACTCCCCGGGGAGTAGGGGAGTTGGATAGTGACAATTGGTATGAAGGGTTGCCCCTACATTGACCAAGGTCTTATATGTGGGGTCGCCCTCACATATGGTCTTTGCTTGCAGCATCTGTCGGAACAGATACTACACTTTGATCTTGACCAAAAGGCCAAGTTGTTTCGTGTTAGTAGCTAAAAAATAAATTTTTAAATAAAACAACCTCAACATTTTTTTTTTTTTCATTTTAATTCCAAAAACTATTGAAGAAACAACAAAACACGTTTAGAAAACATAACAAGAACAAAACTTTAATCCAGCTTATACATAAGGCACACAAAAATAGGATAGGGTCACCAGGAGGTGTCCGGGGGGGGGGGGATGCCACAATTAGCGTATCAAAATATTTTATGTCAAAGATTTTTAATGTATCATACATAAATCGGGTTTGTATTACTATAGCCATAGATTCGAAAAAGTTGTCAAAAAACAAACATATAACAAATAAAAGTTATCAAAGGCCAGATAAGTTACTTTTCTACCGAACTGGATAATTTTTTTAGTGTTTTTATTCAATGCAACATTTTAGAAACTCACTCAATATGTTACCGTGACATGGATTTACATATATTCGGTGGGTTTCTAACAGTATTTTGTATAGTTTTTTTTATTTTTAACTCATTTTCCCAAACTTACCTTGTTCAAGAGAGAATTGGGCGCCATTTTGAATTTTCCAATACATCGGTAAACACTGTATGTTTTTCGAGCTGAATAAACATGTTACATTAAATAAAAGCACTAAAAAATTATCCAGTTAGGTAAAAAGTAACTTATCTTGCCTTTGATAACATTTATTTGTTATATATTTGTTTTTCGACAACTTTTTCGAATCTGTGTGTATAGTTGTACAAACCCCATAAATCATGCAAGGTGAGCAAAGAATGGTCGAAAAGAGAAAAATGTTTAACCTATTAGTGCAGATGCTCCTTTTATTCTGACCAGAAGGATAATTAATCATATTTAAGCAACATCCGTATATTTTTCAGAGATATTTTTAGTTTGTTATAAAGATTGGAGCATATTTAAAATGTTATAAGAACCGTCTGATGCACATTGGTAACACTTATATCTCAGTTATATTCTATCACAAGAATCTAGGGTGAAAAGATATTAGTTTTATTTATTATTAAACTAGCGGAGATAAGGGGCCACCCGGTTTTGCCCAGGCGTAAAATACGCTTAAATATAATATTTTAATTTGTCCATATTTTGTAGGTACTTGTGAAATATGGAGACAGGCAGAAAGACAGACCGACCGACAGACAACCGTTTTGAACACAGAATAAAAATAGAAAGATAATTTCAATGTTAAATAATAATAATTTTTTTTTAATGTTCAACTAGGTGTGCTGACCCGGCATTGCCCAGGATACAGTAAAGTTATATTTTAGTTCTTAGTTTGCATATTTTTAAACTTAAGATAGACAACTCCTACTATATGATACTTTATATTTAAAGTAAGTTACCTCCCTTGCTGACTTATATTTTTATGAGACTATGTATTAGATAAATAGTTTTTAGTAAGCCATACTTTAAAACCAACGCATTTTTTTTTTATCATAGCCGTATATTTATTGTTAGCCATATATTTTTTTTGCCTCAGTCTAGAAAGAATTCATTTGTGATTTCAAACGTTAAAAAAAAAAAAATATTTAGTTGCAATCAGCTAAAACCGAAACTGCAGCATTCAAAGCTGGTGACATTACAACTGTATCAACATGACACGCATATATAAACCGATTAAAAATTAAAAATAAACTAAGATGAATGTACGAAATGTATAACGATTTTTGCAATTTTTACTTATTTTTGATCCCTTAAAAACCAATTTTAACCGGCTAAAGGCCTATAAAAGAATGGCTCATAAAAGATCCAATCATTTGAGGCCCTTAGCACTGTTCTACAACTTTTAGTTTCGGAGGAGATGGAGTTTGAAAATATGGAGATGGACAGACAGTCATTTATATATTAGATAAATACTTTTTGGTAAGCAATACTTAAAAACCAACGCACATTTTTTTTTTTATTATTATTATATAATCATGATATCATCCCACCAAAATAACATACAAATCAGAGAAGAAAGATCTATTATTTAAAAGGAGAACTATATGTGTATATGTCCAGTTCAATATCCTAAGAATAACGGGTAGTTCCAAACAACTGCATTTTTCTCTTTGTTTTATACGGTTCTGGGCAACGCCAGGTATCCTTACTAGTTATAAATAAATTTAAACTTACGTCTTTTTTTTTTTTGTTTGTTTTTGTACAATTTCACTTTTTACACTTGTACTATTTCCAAAGTCATTCCATTAGTGTTCAATGGCCGACCCATTGGGGTTTAAAATCAAGCGAATAACTAACCATATTTCAGCAACATCTGTATAATTTTTTGCAGAGATATCTGTTATTAGTCACGAAGATTGAACTGCCATTCAAATATTACGCCGACTGTCTATTTACTTGCCTCTGCATAAGAGCAAAGTTAGAGACATAGTCGGTTTTTTTTTTTTTTTTGTTGCTTTTTTTTTAACATGGGGAAAATACAGCTCCTCAAAAAAAGGGGCATTCTGGATTGGAACAAAAATTAAAATTACCTCAGTCTAGAAAAAATTCGCTTCACTGACCAAAGACAGACTATTATAAGTATAGCATCATAACAGATACTACACTTTGTTCCGAATCTAAATGGAAAGGATGTAATAAGTGTCATCGATTTTTGAACACGAAATAAAAACAAAGATAATTTCAGTGTTAAATAATTTTTTTTATGTTCAACTAGCTGTGCTGACCCGGCGTTGCCCGGGATACAACAGAGTTATATTTTACTTTTTAGTTTGCAATATTTTAAAACTTAAGATAGACAACTCCTATTATATTCTTAAATTTAAAGTAAGTTATCTCCCTTGCTGACATTTTCATGAGACTACGTAACTCATTAGACTCCATGATTTTTTTTTTTTTTTTTTTTTTTTTTTTAAGAATGGAAGGATATTTCAGAAACAACTATTTTTTGGAGGTATCTATTAGGTTGGGGCAAAACTGTTTTTATATATAGTTGAACGTCAAAAAAAAATTAAATTAACGACATTTTTGCACCAACCTAATATAGTTAGCCATAAAGATTGGAGTGTCTTTCAAATATACCATCTTATATATATTTGCAACACTGATGCGTCAGTTTTCAGTAAACTATGAAAATTTACTCTTAGTTTTGTCTATTATTATAAAAAAAATGTTGGTAAGGTAACCAACCCAATTTTTGTTATATATCTATAAAAGTAAGAATCTGTGTGAAGACACTTCTCAACCTATATATTCAACGAAGTTTTGATCTACAGTCTTGAAATTTGGTATATAGGGTATCCAAACATGTGGAAAATTTTTAATCGGTTTTCATTCAGAAAAAAAGTTGCTAAAAGGTCAAAAATGAAAAATTGATATGTGGGGGGGGGGGGTCATCGGATTTTTATCTGTTTACCAACTATTTTATGAATATGCATGCGTGATCGTTCACATGACAGATTCCTTATGTTAATAAGTAGGCTCAAAAACACTTTTTAAAGATATGTCAAGCTGGCCTGGTGGTTATCGTACTTGACTCACTGTCTTAAGGTTTAGGTTTCAATTTCTGCTCAAGTATTTTTTTTGGTTTACTTACAAGAAGTGAACTATTTAGTAAAAACATAATACTCATATGCAAATGTCTCAGTTTTTGTATGAATTAAACATTTTACAACTAGGCAACGGCATGCTAGTATAGTATAAATAAACTAGCTATCATATCAAGTCAAATAAATCTCTGAAAGCGATTTTGCTCAAATAAAATATCATAGTTACAAATCACATTTGGAAATAAACTGAAGGAAACAATTGGAGCACTAATGGATTAAGGAAATGAATTTAACAAGCTTTTGTTTTTTTTAATAAACGAAAAAAAAAAAAAATTCAACAAATGAATCCCATACCTGAAAAATAATTTAAGTGAAAAACAAATAAAAATGTTAAACAATTAAAAACAATTCTTTTTTTAATAAAACAAAACCCAAATAAAAAATGAATTTTTAAGTATGGAATAACCCTCCCCTCCTCTTTTCCCTACGAAAAACTGTAGGCATGTAAAAAAAATATGAAAGCAAGGAACTCATTATTTAAGTATAAAAAAAATATCATTATGGATGAAATCTTGGAAATATATTTAAAATAAAATTTCTTTTGGCAGTTGTATCTAAAACAACTATTTGCCCCTGTTTATGAACAAGTTTTTATTTCTGTTAATTCTATTATCCATTCAATGAATCTGATGATGTCACAAAGACTAATATTCATTTTAATATAATTTTAACATATTTGAACTATTAAAAACATTTTTCATTTATCTAATGTTATGTATATATTAATGATGGGACGATTGCAATACAATTACCGATTCCGAACTAAATTACTGATTCCGATTCTTTATAAATCTCTAAATATTTAACTATAAAAGTGTTATTTTGACCCGATTACTGTTAAAACACATCTCAAATGTGCTTTTATTTTCTATTTGTTAGGGGGTGATCTAGAGATTTTAGTCTTACTGGAAGTTTAAAATCAATAAATAGTTATTTTATTATTACTACAAGCAGTGGACGATGTTTCTTAACCCAAAATCAAATAAAAAAGATGATTTAAGGAAACGGTTTTGGCATCGGGATATAGGCTCAAATTTTTCTGATTCTGATAATGATTCCGATACTCTAAAAAGCACCGATTTTTCCGATTCCGATTAATCATCCCAACACTAATATATGTACACACACACACAAATTATTTATAAAAACTGTATGTTACATGTTTCAGAGATGGATCATGGTTTCATTGCAGTGGATCTGCCTTTTAAAAGGCCATTTAATATCGCTGATGATTTGTGTGGATTTTTAAAAATCTTTTAGAAGGCAGATTCACTGCAATGAAACAATGGTACACCTCTGAAATATGTGACATATAGTTTTTTTTTTATATAAATGATTTGTATTTTAGCGTTCACATTTATGATCAAGTACTTTATATATATACCTCACACACACAGGTTGTTCCAAAAGAAGCTGAGTCATTGCACCACCGAAGAGTGACTATTTATCATAGAGTGGTACTTTCGCTTGAATTCAAATGTCAAATCCGTCAGCCTCTTTTGAGACACCTATATATATATATATATATATATATAGACACGTATGATTGCACACGACAGAGTTATTCCTTTTTCCGATCTTGTTGGATATCTTTTCTATTTGCCGAGCGGTCTTTTTAATTTCTGCGGGCATATTATGCAAAATAGCATCCAGAAGTTGTTCGTCGGACATATTATTCTCAAGCGCTTTCTATCGGGCATCCAATTGTCATAAGGAGCAGTTGTTGTTTCTTTTCCTTTTCGTTTGGGGCTTGATGTATTTATAATATTTTTTTTGCACCCACCTTTATAGCCGATTAAAAAAAAAATCCACCAAGCTTCAAAAGAAAAGAAAAGGAAAAGAAAACAACAACAATTGCTCCTGACGACGATCGGATGCCCAATAGAAAGCACTTGAGAAAAATATGGCCGACCAACAACTTCTGGGTACCATTCTGCATAATATGCCTGCCAAAATTAAAACGACCGCTCGGCAAATAGAAAAGATATCCAACAAGATTGGAAAAAGGAATAACTGTCGTGTTCAATCAAACATGTCTAAATAATGACCTGCTGCCAAAATATACAAATATATATATATATATATATATATATATATATATGTATATATATAATGAGTGCGTGTGTGCATGTAGGAACTTCCAAAATAGATGTAGTCAGAATATTCATAGATCAAAGTCACTTTCATAAAATCCCAGGACACCCTGTTATCAACAATAAAAGCAAACCGTCAAATAGTAAATATCGCGTCAGATCAATAATAGCTTGATTGGCTCTGAGGAGGTACTACAAATCACCTCATCTAGCCAACATAAGCCAAACAATTCACACACAAATCATATATATATGATTAGTTTATGTGTGTAATTAGGTAATAGACTAACATATATCCATTCCTGTTGTGCTTATCACTAACCAGGGTAGTTGCTTCAAGCAGGTTGTATAGATGGAAACCTCAATTTGTCAAAGAGCTGTGATATAGCAAAACTCTGTAGCTAACTATAACATGTACATATACATATATAAGTTATGAAAATATATGGCAATTAAGCTACTCAAAATCTTTTATGTTTAATCCCCATAGGGAATCGTCAGCTGAGAATGCATGAGGTTGCCTTGTGTTTATATATACACATGGGATGCCATATATTTTCATAACTTACTACCTAGCTCTGCTCACGTATTGAGCACTGTTGACGTGAATACTGAAAATTTATACAGAAATATTATATCTCCTTATGATATTTTATGTCGATACATAAAATAATTATATATATATATATCATTTATTGGGATGCAACTAATCAATATATATATATATATATATATATATATATCACATTTTATTTGCGTGCTCAACGCAAACATTCATTTCAGCTACCCAGGTTTTTGCCCCTGTATTTACTGACAATTTTAGAAAAATCTCAGACAAATGAGAGGCTGAACAACTCTGGTTTCTTCATTAGCTGTGATTTTTCTAATCTTTATCAAAAATAATACACTAAACTGAAATGGACGCTCAAGTATATCTCGTATGTAAATAAAAAAAAATACATATTTAGTCCGTTTGGTTTTGTTTTGTTTATTTGTTTATTTGTTTTTTTTTTTTTGTTTTTTCTGTAAATAAAGGGGAAATAACTAAGATGATACAAGCCAGAATAAAAATATTTTTGTCTTTTTTATTAATACTATTTTACTTATTTTATTTGCGTTTTCTTCTATGGTATTTACTACCATTCAAGCCCAACCTAGTCAAATATATTATTGAAACATTAACAAAACAATAACTTCAGACTTTTTGCTCGGTTTCGTTTTGATCTTTCGAGTCCTTGTCCTCTGTCGAACCACTGACCTCTTCCATATCAATATGCTCCTCTTTGATTAATGTCGGGCGTAATCTTTTTTCCTGCGTAGGGAGGCTCTTACACGAAGTACTCTCTTCTGGGGCTTGGAACTCACTCGCTTGCGAAGCTTCGGCCGACAGACTTCGCTGTCTTTCTCGCATCAAACACACGCTTTGTGTCATCCGCCGCTTCATGAGAAGGTGGTGTTGTAAATCAGTGTTGTTCTCGCGTGTCAAATCGCGGTCGTATTTCTCATGATACAGCTGAAAAGCGAAATAAAATAAAACGAATATAAAAAACTTGGCACACCTGCATTTGTGTTATTTTGGACAATTTTTTTAGTACACGTACTTCTCAATCAAGACATTTAAAAAATGAAAATATCGAAAAAAAAAAAAAAAAAAAGAAGGTTATATTGTACGTATCCGTTTTGGACTGAAGATCTCCGAAAAAAAAAAAAAAAAAAAATCACTTAATTTGATCGAGTAGTTTTTTTGTTTTTTTTTTACAGTGGAAAACCGTTTTTATATCAGCAAGTTGAAGATAGGCATCTTTGAATTTTTTGAACACGCCACGGGGAGATAACTCAGTTTAAAGCACCGACACTCCCTCCCCCATCTTTAATACTAGCTTTTCTTCCTAATAATCGAACCTTTTGTTCGGTATCATAACAAATTGTTTTTTCGCTTTAAAAAAAAAAAAAAAAAAAAAGTTGATGAAATTAAGTGAAATTTTTTTCGGAGAACTTCATTCCATAACGGATACGTACAATGTAAACTTTTTTCAATATTTTCATTTTTTAATGTCTTGATTAAACTGTACAAGTACCATTTTTTTTTTTTTTTTTCATTTTTGAAGAACCTTAGTATGATTTGAACAATACAAGGGAAATAACCTTGGATGTTACGAGAGTTATGGCCCCTAGCATAATCCGGGTTGTAAGCACTAGAAATTTTACTAAAGGAAAGCTTTCTTTTTTTTTTTTTTTTCCATCCCCCCCCCCCATACAAGGCATAGTGCCACTTTAATGTATCGGGGATATACGTTACAGGAATGTCTATCGGAGACATAAGTTGTAGGAATACTATGTGGGGAGTTGGGCAGCAAGATGTCTGTTCACATTACACTTGAACTTCTGCATGTCATTTTCCTACAAAGAAAGGAAGGATTTAATTTTAGTAGTGCTCTGGAGCATCCTTTATTTGGTATTTTCAGTAGAACTTCGGAGGCTACCTCATTGTTTTCATTTCATTTTCAAAAAGAAACAGGAAAAAAACATAGAATTTCTATTCTAGAAGTGGAGAGAAACCCGACACTATTTTTTTTTTTTTTATTACATTTTCACCCCAAACAAGGCACATTGCCACTTTGATGTAGGGGGTACTATCAGGGATATAAGTGACAGGGGTACTATGTGGGGAGTTGGGTAGAAAGATGTCGGTTCACGTTACACTTGAACTTTTGCATGTCAGTACAGTTAGGGAAGCAGGAACCCGGAAGGGAATTCCAAAAGTCTAGCGTTTTGGGGAAGAAACTACTGGAGTATAAGGCTCTCTTACATCTATGGATCTCAACTGCGAAGGGGTGGGATTTTTCTGCTTGTCGGGTTTGTCGGGGGTATTTACGTCGAGGGGGTACAAGTGCTTGCAGTTCTTCAGAGCATTCACCGTTAAAGTACTTGTAGAACAGGCAGAGGGATGCTACATTTTTTTATGGACCTGGACAAAGCCGGCTAATCTTGCTAGTTGTGAAATACGAGAAAAACTGGTAAAATTATTCAGGTGACTTACATTTCTTGATGTCGCCTGCCGGTTTAGAATATTTCGTACGTCTTCGCTTGTTAATTCACTTGGTGATTTCGACTTGAACAAGCTTAGTGATCGACTGAGCCTCTTTCGTGGGGTAACTTCTTCTGTCAACAGATAAATTACTTTGCTTAGAATATGTAGACACATGAATATACAAATATAAGTCAGGAAATAATTGCATTAGTACATGATAAGGCAAGATATCAGCAGAGAGTTGTGATTGCATGGCTAATATGGCTAATATATGTTGAGTGGACAATAGAAAATAGTAATAAAAAGTAGAACCCTGTTGCTTTTTACCAATCTACCAGTTATATATATATATATATATATATATAATAAAAATTACAATTGAATTTACCAAAATGATCCAAGATGGTAAAATTAAAGTATATTATAAATATTAAAGAATTAACATTTATAAAATTATCTCAGCCAGATGTAAAAGCTCGATAAAACAAAATAGGAAATAGAGCTTATAATACGAGCAAACAGTTAATAGAACATGTTAAAAACACTTTGAAATGAGTTAAAAACATATTTAATCTGAAAAGGAAACACTAGATAAGTGGATAGTCCTTAATCTGCGGAGTTTCGAAGAAATACTTTCCTTCTCATCAGAGGGTAGGAATTAGCAAAATGCGGGATCGGATTTTGCATGCAAAAGTATTTGATGAAACAAGTAAGTCAAAGATATTGAAAACAAAAAAGTGAAGCAGAGGGAATATGGTGAAGAAAAAAGTGATTATATATGAATGGATAGTCTGGTGGAAGATAAATAATCCAGTAACGGTAAAATCCAAATGTATAACTTCAAAAAAGTTAAAAGAATATCCATTATCCATTAAAAGACTATCCATTCATGTGTAATCACTTTTTTCTTCACTATATTCCTTCTGCTTCACTTTTTTTGTTTTCAAGTAAGATCTTTAACTTGTTTAATCAAATACTTTTGCATGCAAAATCCGATCCCGCATTTTGCTAATTCCTACCCTCTGATGAGAAGGAAAGTATTTCTTCAAAACTCTGCGGATTAAGGACTATCCACTTATTAAGTGTTTCCTTTTTAAAATTAAATATGTTTTTAACTCATTTCAAAGTGTTTAACATGTTTTATTAACTGTTTGCTCTTATATATTTCTGTGGAAATGTACTTTATTTCCTTATAATATATACCAACCCTTATTTAAGAAGCTTAATGTAATTACAGAGCAATATAGTGAATAAATGACAAAAAGTTATATTCCAAAGTACATGATGTTGATCATCTTATAATTTATTCCTTTAATTCAGTTGACATTTACAATTCTTGACACTATCTGTTTCGCAGCGCAAAATCACTCAATTATTTTATCAATTAGTGAATCTATTTTGCCCTTAACTCATCAAAAGAAATAGAAACAATCAATTCATCAAAATAAACAAAGTGTTATATGACATGATTAAAATCTGAAAATTGGAAAGAAGGTGTAAATACCTTATAATATGTTTACATTACGCCATTTTGAATTTAGAAATAAAGTCACTTAAACCCATCTATTAATTCTATTAAATGAGGTATATTCTGTCATATATATATATATATATATATTATTATTTTCGGATTTTAATTATGTCAAAACGCACTTTCTCACCTCTTAATGGATTGATTGTTGCTATTTTGTCTGATGAATTAAGGGCAAAATAGATTCACTAATTGATATAATAATTAAGTGATTGATTTTGTGCTGCAAAACAGATACTGTCAAGAATTGTAAATGTCAACTGAATTAAAGGAATAAATTGTAAGATGATCAACATCATGGACTTCAGAGTATAGACGTTTGACATTCATTCATTATATATATATATATATATATATATATATCCCAGGTGAAAAATATCTGAAAGTAAAAATCCATTAAATTTTAACGAGGTTGTTGATAGTGGTCAATTTAAAAGAGCAAAATATTTTATTCAATTGAAGTAAATAAAAGTTATTATAAGGTCGCTACAATAAATTTACTGTTTCAGTCTTAAAAGGCATCGTCAGGCAACAATGTACCTCTGTTCTTATTCGAGGCCAGTCCTTTTAAGATTAAAAAATTAAATTAAAAGAACTGATCTTGAATCAGAACAGAGATATATTGTTGCCTGACGATGCCTTTTAAGGCTGAAACAGTAAATTTATTGTAACGACGTATATATTGTTTACCTAAATTGAATAATACACATACATATATATATATATATATATATATATATATACCAAGTTAAAGGTATTCAGAAGAGAAAACTCGTGAAGTTAACGAGGTTATTCAGGGTGCTCAATCTGTCTATATCAATAAATATATATATCAGAATAATGAGATCACAGGTTAATGAATCTTGTGGTATCAAGTCGTACAAATTATTTTTGGGAGATAATATTTTTATATAAGACAATCCCAGCACAATAAAATTGATCAATATAGAGCAAATTAAATATTTAGTTTTTTGCATATGTAAATTTCATTAAGAAAAACAATTTTTCAAAACAAAATTGTATTATTTGAACAAATAATACAATATTCAAAGTAATCTCCTATTCTTTGTTCAAAGCAAAATTTTTATTTGAAAAACTATATTTTTCTGAATGAAATTTAAATATAAAAATCCGTGAATAAAATAAAATATTCAGCAAGTGTGCTTGAAAGCCAAATCACAACGTAATATTATGAAAATAAAAAAAATATTTTACTTGTTTGAAATTTATAACATAAATATATTTTGGAGGTAAACTCCATCCTCAGTATGTTGTTTCTTTTTTTTTTCTTTTTTTCTCTTCTTCTCTCTTGCCATTTTGCAAAGTTGAAGAAAGAAAATTTCAAACAAGTAAAATATTTGTTTATTTTCCTAATATTACATTGTGATTTGGCTTTCAAGCGCACTTGATGCGTATTTTATTTTATTCAATTGAATCAAAGTTTCAATAATGGAACTCACACCCTTGATTATATATATATATATATATATATATATATATATATAAGGTTAGTAGGAGTCAATCGCAGCTGAGTGCTGAAATATTGAAGAAAATAAAAAAATAAGAGTCTTATTTATTTATGTTTTACAGAAGATCATACCATCGGTACCGTCGGTTTTAAATCCAAAAAGGGGACCTATAAGTGATCTCTTTTATCAGACTCATTTGGTTTCCTTTACAAACCTCTCTGAAAGCGGCTGAAGAAAGTCCAGTCAAGGAAACCAATTATAGACACCTTTTCTTGGGATTTGAAACCGACGGTCTCAATGTTGTTCTGATCTTCTGTAACACGTATACATATATCATTCATCATATGTCATAATGAAATGTTATGTAGACAAAATGGAATAAACAAAAAGAAAATGAGAAAAGAAAACAAGAGATTGACCGGTGTGTTTTTTTTTTTCACACATCCCAACGCTATATATATATATATATATATATATATATATATATATATATATATATATCACACACACACACACACAGAGGTTGTTCCAAAAGAAGCTGAGTCGTTGCACCACCGAGGAGTGACTATTTATCATAGAGCGGTACTTTCGCTTGAATTCAAATGTCAAATCCGTCAGCCTCTTTTGAGACACCATATATATATATATATATATATATATAGACACGTTTGATTGCACACGACAGAGTTATTTCTTTTTTTCAATCTTGTTGGATATCTTTTGTATTTGCCAAGCGGTCTTTTTAATTTCTGCAGGCATATTATGCAAAATGGCATCCAGAAGTTGTTTGTCGGTCATATTTTTCTCAAGCGTTTTCTATCGGGCATCTGATTGTCGTCAGAAGCAATTGCTGTTGTTTTCTTTTCCTTTTCTTTTGAGGCTTGGTGTATTTATAATATTTTTTTTTTTTTGCACCCACCTTTATAGCCAATTAAAAAAAAAAAAATCCACCAAGCCTCAAAGGAAAAGAAAAGGAAAAGAAAACAACAACAATTGCTCCTGACGACGATTGGATGCCCGATAGAAAGCGCTTCAGAAAAATATCAAAATATTGAGAAAATAAAACAATGGCTGATAGCATCCTACTGGGGAGTTCAGCATTAAAACTCCTTCACAGATCACATGAATTGGAACAAATACATAGAAGATACTGTCAAGTCTTCTACAAAGAAAATCGGCTTCCTGTACTGCATTAGAAAACTTAACAGTATCTTATCTATACTCCTATAATTTTAAAAAAAAATTATATGTATTGATATTCATATTAAAAACTGTTTTCTATTTATTTAAAAAGAAAATACAACTTCGTTATATATGGGTCGTGGAATTGCATTCACAAGCAAAAGATCAAACTAATTTGCATATTCTTTTAAACATTCATTTTCATTAATTCCCTGTTAATTTTTTTCAATTTTCTTATGGGATGATCATCTTTAGTTAACTATTACGTGTAATTGTATTCATGCAGATATTCTACATGATTTATACTTGCGTAATATTTGCATAAAAAGCTTATAGTAAAACAAACCTCTATCTATATATTTTTATATATGCGTGTATATTTGTTTAAAATTTACCTACCATACTCCTCTGTCAGTTTTTGGTCTATAAACATGAAACTTAATACATAGGGTAATCGAACCCATGCGAAGCTTGGGAAAATCGGTGCAAAGTGTGAAAATTAAAGAAATGGAATTTACCAGGTGAAGGTCGAACGACGGCATTACGAATATGCATGCGTAATGTAATAACTATTGGTTTATGTTTAAATTTGTAGCCTGGCAGCAAGTATGTCTTCGTAGCTTAGGCATTAACATCAAAGGAAAAAGTAAATCGGAAGCCAAACATTTTGGTTTCGATTCTCGGTAGTGGTGCACGAGTCATTTTTTATAAACTTTTAAAATCATTACTAGATATTGGGTGCAATATAATATAATACAAAATCATATTTAAGCATATTTTATGACCGAGCAATGCCGGGTGCCCTACTAGTATATTTACAAAGTCAGTGTGATGATTGGACGATTGCTACCACATTACACCAACCACTAATCTTTCCTCCTTAGAGTCCCCGACAAAAAAATAAAAACGCATCTTAACGGGTTCCACATTATACCACTGCCACAAGGTTGCATCCCTGTTCTTGTTTAACGTATTTCAAGAGAATGTGCTCCAACAAACTTACTATACTTGTGCCTTATCAGCATATATACCTTTGACCAACCCAACAATCAGCAAAATTCCACCTCTTCACTGTCAAATTTCATATATGTCAGAAAGCTTTCTACTGAAAAACTCCTTTCTTTAAACAGTTTGCCTTTGATATTCGTTCCCCCTGCTCTTGTTTTATTTTGGTTTGGTTTATGGCATAGCAACTATCTATGGGTTTTTTTTTTTCATGACAAAATTATCAAAGGGAATCCCAACGTAGAGTAATTATTGTTTTGTTTCGAAAAAAAGATGGAGAAAAAAAAAAAAAAAAAAAAACTAGGTCCAATATAATCTATATATAAAAGGCATGTATGTCCATGAAAGGCTTTTTGTGTTGGGGTTCTCGTATTGTATACCCGTTTCATTGCCACAATGTTGCAAGTATTTCAGGAAAATGTGCTCCGGCGAACTTGCTACACATGTGCCCTCCAACTATCAGGAAAATTCCACCTCTTCACTGTCAAATTTCATAGATGTCAGAAAGCCAAAGCGTAGATTCCATGGACAAAGCTTCTTTCTTAGAAGTACACGCTTGTGGAACTCTCTTCCATTTGTCTGTTTACCACCTGACTACAACTTGGATGTCTTCAAGTCCAAAATAAACAAATTCCTGATGAACCGCCTCCTTAAAGTAAGACACTTTATCAAATCTCCAATACTAATGATTACTAAGATACTATCCCATTGATTACTGTACATGCAATACCCCTTATCCCTGAGTGGCTTCCGGGCCTTGATAAGTGGTGATTATCATTAAAAAAAAAAAAAAAAAAAAAGCTTTCTACTGAAAGACTTTTCCTTAAACAGTTTGCCTTTAGTATTTGCTCCTCTTTCTCTTGTTTTGGTTTTATTTTATGGCATGGGTGTTTTTATCATAAATAAAATTATCAAAGGAGATTCCAAGGTAGGATAATTATTTTATATTGTTTTGAAAAAAGATGGAAAAAGAAAAAAAATCGATTTTTTTTTAACTGTTTAACTTCTTTGATAAAATCGAACATTTTGGTGTGATTTGTGTTTTAAAACAGATCTTAAATTTGTTCGTGTTGCAGATCCTGACTATCTATGAATTAACTTATGCTTAACTGTATAAGATTCTTGACAGGATACGCACAAGCAAATCAAAACATGCCTGGAGGATAAATTCAATAAAATTGTTTTTCCTTAACACACATACAAGGCGATCGCTTCATGTCCATTAGGAAGATTAGCCAAAAATTAGTTCGTATCCATACAGAAATTGACAGTAAAGAAAGGAATTACGAGCAGATAGCTAATTCCTTACTATATAAAACAAGGAGTATCTAATTCTTGTATAAATATTAGACAAGGGAGATAACTTATCATTTTGACTTATCGATAACTTCAATAACACATTGGAGACTCTTCACCTTCGAATAACTGTTTATGAGTAATGAATGTATATCTTATACAGAGTCTGGCTATTACAAACTCGTCTCTTCTTGCATTTCTGGTATCTTTTTTTTTTTTTACAGAGGCCACTCGAGGATAATAGTTAAAGAGTGTACAGTAGTCGATGGGACAATATCATAGTAATCATTAGTAGTGTAAATTTGGTAAATTGGATTACTTAAGGGGGACGGCTCATCAAGAACTTGTTTACATTGGACTTGAAGACAACCATAGTGTAGTGAGCTAGAAAGCAGGCAAACGGAAGACAGTTCCACATGTGTGCAGTTCTAAGAAAGAAGTTTTGTTCATGGAATCTATGATTAGATTTAGGCACAGATAAAGAGTGGGGGAAATTATTGATAGTGTTTTCAGCCTGACGAGTGTTTTTCATGAAAGTTTGGCGAGGGTGACCATAGATTGGAGCTCAGACAAGCATTTGTCATGAAAATAATGATAAAGCAGAGACAGGCTCACTACGTCTCTTTTGTGAGAAAGAGGTTGCAGGGAAAAGAAAAGAGCATCCCCCCCACTAGGCTACAAAGTCTATTTTGAACTCTGTCAAGGCAGGATAAGATCTTTCTAGCAGCTCCTGCCCAGATGTGGCAACAGTACTCTATCTTTAGACATGCCTGGCTCTTTGTTCCACACATAGGTTATAGGCTAGATAAGAAACTTTGTTCATGGGAATTCTGTATGGTTTTTGATACGGAAAGAGAAAGGTGTTTTTTGCTGGAGTTATAGTCAAACGAGGTCTTGCTGTGAATGATTTACAGGTAGAACTAGGAATTGGAGCTCAGTCAAACACTAACCTTAACCCGGACATAATGATGTAGTAGCCTAATGACATCTCTTTCGTGTGAAAGAGGCTGTAAGGACAAGAGAAAATCCCCCCCACACCAGCTGGCAAAAGTGCATAGAGAATGGTGGTGACAATGTAGAAAAATATATTCTGGAGCACAAAATGCTCATTTTAATGGTACCACTTCCGTCTTCGTAGCTCCTCAACTTTTTTAATAAAAAAAATAGGAGGCTCTACTTTTGAAACAAGCTTTGTATACGAGCTACGAGAGAAAGGACTAAATCTGCAAAAAATTCAAAAGCTAAAATGAATTCACTTTGTTCCTGGGATTAACCGGTCAAGGAGAACTAGTTATTTTGTGATTATTTCATCTCTATATTTGTTCGTGTGTCTGTGAATTCGTTCCCTATGGTCTCGAAAATGGCTGGACTGATTTTTATGAAATTTCGTTTATAGTTTCGTTTTCGTTTGTGTTTGGCAGTGTTCTTAGGTAGGTTTTGTATTGGAATGTCTTTGATAAGTATTGATAATCCAAACAATCCGCCGAAAGAAGGAACAGGCGATTTGGACCAACATTAACATCTTACATAGCCTAACATCAAAACTGCATTTCAGAAGTTTTATTTCTGCACAAGCTGAAAGACCCGATATACAAAATCAACAGTAGGTTTTTCTATATGACAGGGGTGCATTCAGAACAAACTGCACCATGGTAGTTGATTTTTTCATTTTAAACTTAAATTCAAGTCATTATCACTGCACATGCAGTAAGACCAGGCATAAAAGATCAACAGTAGGTTCTTTGATATGACAGGGGCGGATTTGAAATGAATGTTTCTGCTTAGAGCACAATTAAAACGATATTTAAAGTTTGCATTTTAAACTTTAATTCAAGCCATATATATATATATATATATAAAAGGCAAAATGTGTGTGAGTGTGTGCACAGTTTTTGTATGTCCGGCAAAGGCTTGGGGGCGCTCCTCCGGGGGGGGGGGGGCACTATTTCTTAGAACTTTTTATATGCTCCCTAGATTGTAATATCTTCAATTTACAGAAGGGCGTCATGTGTATCTTATTTGGGCAACTTTTACATGCTATTTTCGCAGTATTTCTTAGTCTCTGCGGGTTTATTTGGCTTTTCTTTCTGTTTTTTTTTTATTATTTAATTTTCACCCCCAAACAAGGCACAGTGCCACTTTGAAGCAGGGAGATACTATCAGGGACTTAATTAGCAGGGGCATTATGAAGGGAGATGAGTAGAAAGATGTTTGTTCACATTACACTTGAACTTCTGCATATCAGTACAGTTGGGAATGCAGAATCCCAGAAGGGAATTCCAAAGACCCGCAGTTCTGGGGAAGAAACTATTGGAGTAAAAGGCTTTCTTGCACCTAGGGATCTCTACTGTAAACGGATGAGACTTAATAGCTTGTCGGGAGTAGTTATGTCGAGGAGGTACAAGTGCTTGCAGTTCATCAGAGCATTCACCATTAAAGTATTTGTAGAACAGGCAGAGGGATGCAACATCTCGTCAATGGGACAGAGGCTGAAGCCTAGATGACAGTTCAGGACCTATCAGGTTGGCGACTCTCTTTTGAGCCCTGTCTAGGAGCGAGAGACAAGCAGCAGATGCACCAGACCAGATGTGACAACAGTACTCCATACATGGGCGAATGGTGGCCTTTTCCAAATAAAAAAGCAAAACTGAGTCTGTAACAAAAGCGTTTACCTGGCACTCGTGCCGGGAGGTCCAGAAAAGCAATGGGCTTTGATCAATGCGGGGGGGGGGGGCTTATATCAGACAATTGTTATTCATTTGGACACTCCCCTCTTTATAGGGAGCTGGTTTTCCCCAACATCTTGGGAAAACTGGTTGCGGCCAAAGTTCATTCCCCTATGGCATGATGTTTAACCTCATTAAATTTATGCACCTGTCACTTAACTTTTTAAGCATTAAATTAAAACCCTTTTTAGTTTCTGTCGAGTGGTAAGGAGTCAGGTTTTTTCCCTTTCTTTTCCACCTTCACGTCAAGGCTACAGGTTCCAGCCTACCTACCTACCAAAACTTTTTTTTCCCCTTTTACACCAACAAACACCCGAGCAACGCCGGGCACCCACAATAATCTATATATATATATATATATATATATATATATATATATAAAAGGCAAAACAGCCGCCTGCGTTTTTGTATGTCCAGCAAGGGCTTTTTTCGGGGGTGGGGTACGATATTTTAGAACTTTTTATATACTTCCTAGATTGTAATATCTACGATTTGTGAATGGTCATGTCTCTACATTTATTTTGAGTGAGTTTATAAAACCTGTCTTTTTCGTATAAATAAAGCGAAACTGAATCAAATCAAATCCGGCATCTCTTGAAGGCAATCAGCTTTGATCAATGTGGGGAAAATCCTTCATATCAGACAATTGCTATTCATTTGAGAGCTCCCCCCCAACATCGTGAGGAAACAAATAAATGAAACTGGACAGCTGAACTGGCCTTCAGCCAACCTTCATTTCTGCACCTGCGTGAACTCATTCACTTAGCAAGTCAACTTTTTGATTGACATCACTAAATTTGAATGCTTCTCACTTCCTATGGCCTCGTAGCGTAGCGGTAAGATGTCACATTTTCTTTCTCTTCCGCCTTCGGGTTCGTCACGGGTTCGAGCCTCCCTCCCTACTGACACATTTTTTT
Source organism: Euprymna scolopes (assembly GCF_053919585.1). Taxonomy (NCBI): domain Eukaryota; kingdom Metazoa; phylum Mollusca; class Cephalopoda; order Sepiida; family Sepiolidae; genus Euprymna; species Euprymna scolopes. The sequence goes on along the minus strand of NC_136492.1, from coordinate 27,259,144 downwards.
TCTTTTTACACCTACAAACATCCGGGCAACGCCGGGTACCCCCCTCCCCCCGCTGGTTATATATGAAGATAATTTTATAAAATCAAGAGTATATTCTCTACAGTGCAATGTAGACTACAATGTATTGTGGACTATGTCACTGCAAGAGGAATGTAAAGCACTCTTCCGGTGCACTGTGATAGGCAGGTAATCAATTGATTTGATTATAAAAAAAATGGTTTATTTCACTGATTTCGATGACAATAAAAATATGAGAGTGTGAAACATTCATTGATCATCATTCTAGGACAACGTCGGATCTACCCGCTAGTATTGTATATAGGTAAGATAGAAATTTAAAGTTACCTTCATCTTTTGAGCCAATATCTTGGAGTGGAATATTGACTTCATGTTCAGTGCTGCAAAAACAAAATACAATCGAGAACTATTATTTTGGTTAAAAAGAGAAAAAAAAAATGTTTGATAATTTTTTGTCATGCATCAAACTGCTGTAGTTTGTTTCTATTATCGTCTTTCAGTTCTTGCATTCCATGCGCAATGTTTCTGACAAAGGATGAATAATTGCTGTTTTCCGAGTCAAAATTTATCCCTTGAACACTTATAATTTTTGATTTTCAAGTAATATTTTTTTAGCTTCTTAAATCGAGTGATTTTGTGTCTTGTCTGGAGAGAGTCTCATTAAAAAAAATGTTATGATAATTGGAATGATTATTTATAAAGTCTCATTAAAAAAATGTTATGATAATTGGAATGATTATTTATAAAGTCTCATTAAAAAATGTTATGATAATTGGAATGATTATTTATAAAGTCTCAAAGATTTTTTATGATAATTGGAACGATTATTTATAAAGTCTCATTAAAAAAATTTATGATAATTGGAAAGATTATAAAGTCTCATTAAAAAAATGTTATGATAATTGGAACGATTATTTATAAAGTCTCATTAAAAAAAGTTATGATAATTGGAATGATTATTTATAAAGTCTCATTAAAAAAAATGTTATGATAATTGGAAAGATTATTTATAAAGTCTAATTAAAAAAAATGTTATGATAATTGGAATGATTATTTATAAAGTCTCATTAAAAAATTTTTATAATAATTGGAAAGATTATTTATAAAGTCTCATTAAAAAAAATGTTATGACAATTGGAATGATTATTTATAAAGTCTCATTAAAAAAAATGTTATGATCATTGCAAAGATTATTTATAAAAATAGTACAGAAGTAAAAATGGCAAAAGCGCGAAATATAGACGAAAGCTCACAAGGAGTTTAATAAACACTTAGATAAATTAAGTTTGAAATTTATAGATCATAATAACGAATTTAGAAATATATATATATATATATATATATATATTGGCTTGAATTGTTTGATGAGATGGACAAGATCTTTTATTGTCCTCTCTATCGAAACAATTTGTAATGATTTAAGTAAAAATCCCCAAGGTTGAAAAAATAATATATATATATTATTTAATTATCTACGACATGTGTTACAGCGTTTACAATTCAGCATTTTGGTCTTGCTCGCTTTAGCCACGCTGGATAATCTGCTTTTCAGCCATGCTGGATATTTTCATGGATAATCAAATTTAAAAAATATACATCACTATATGGGGTCACCATATTTATGAAAGGAAAATTATTCCAAACTAGCATTAAGGTAAAAACGCTCGTTTGTATAAATAATAGTTGATTAAAAAATATCGCAAACAAAAAAATAAACAAATGACACACGAAACAACGTATTATGTAGAGAAATAGCAATGATAATTTATACATAAGTGTTTGTAAATATGTAAACATCAAATAAAACTAGTTAAAAAATGATCTTAGTGCATAATGATTTTAATATTGTACGGTCAATGTTGATGAATGAAGCCTTTTTTTTATGATATTTTGATCATCATGAAAATGTATATTTTTGGAATGGCAGAAACAATTGTCTTATAATAAAATAAAATGTCTTATAAAATAAAATGTCTTATAATAAAATAAAATGTTTAAGCGTATTGTACATTATTGTCTAAATTAAAAAAAAATCATGTAATACATACATTCAGGAAAATGTTATTAAATAACAGTGTTTTGTTTGATGAGTATGTTTATGGGGTTTTTTTTTTTGTTTTTGGAGGAGAGGGTTCAATTTTCTAAATATTTCCTTCAAATTGATTCGATGAACATCATGAAAAATATCTCTAAAAAAATGGAGAAAAATAAAACAAGGTATATATATATATATATATATATATATAATTATTAAATTTATTTATACAAACATTGATGGCTATATATGTGCATACATGTTTCTGTAATCACCCGTGCTGGAGAGATTACACCTTCAGGCCATGAATTATCTTCGAAAACATGTATGCACATATGTAGCCATCAATGTTTGTATAAATAAATTTAATATACCTGCTCTGTTTACTCATTGAGCACTTTTTGGTTGACACATGTTTCATTGGATGTACTTCTAGGAAACTAAACTCTACTGCCATAAATATATATATATATATATATATATATATATATATATATACACACACACAAATTTGAATAAAATACTATGTGAATTATTTAAAAAAATATGGAAAATACAAGAGGCTCAAACAAAAAAAATACTGCCATTTAAAAATAGCTCCTCGAATCAAAACATGTTACGAAAATATATACATGCATATATGTTTATTTACATGAGCTGAAAATTCAATTCAGTAATAAAAGAAATAATGAAAATTTTGAAAATCACAAAAGAAAATATTTTCAAAATAATTGTGTTACATTGTTAGATTTTCAAACAAAATAAATATTAATACAATAAGTCAAAATAAAAAAAAAATAAACAATAGACTTAAAATAATGTAAAACACAAAAAAAAGATTGCATTTTTGCCATTGTTGCATTCAGTGAAGATAAAGTCTTACCTGATCAAAAAAATATGAAGGTACTGCCTTCGGCTTTGGTACAAAAGTATTTAAAATTACAATGGAAAAATGCGAGCTTGAAAAGTAGTATGGTTAAGCTTAAACATGGAAAAGTAAAAGACTAGTTGTTAAAACTGGAAAAAGAAAAGAACAAGATATTCTAGTAATATATATAATAAATTTATCACTTAAAATATTGCAGCATTAAGAATTGATTGTATAATGTTATAAATTGAATTTTTAAAAAATTCTTAATGCTGCAATATTTTAAATTATAAATTTATAAACCCTTGTACCCCCTCGACGTAAATACTTCCAACAAACCCAACAAGCAACAAAATCCCACCCCTACACAGTAAAGATCCCTAGATATAAAAAAAAGCCTTCTACTCTAATACTTTCTTCCCCAGAACTGCTAGACTTTGGAATTCCTTTCTGGGTTCCTGCTTCCCTAACTGTACTAACATGCAGAAATTCAAGTGTAATGTAAACAGATATCTTGCTGCTCAACTCTCTTCATAGTATCCCTGCAACTTATTTCCCTGATAGTAGCCTCCTACATCAAAGTGCCTTGTTTGGGGTGAAAATGTAGTAAAAAAAAAATTAGTAGTGAAATAAACAGTGCAGCAGTTATGCTATAAAGAAGAGGAGTTCAGGTGTAGCTTTTGTAAATTTCGAGATGCATGTGGGTCGCAGTGTCTTAGCAGCCAACGACTGATGCAGGCAGTTTGTTCCATGCTTCAGCAATTTTGAGTGTGAAAGTAATCTGTCCCAAAAGCTATGGGAGCTGTGACGTTTTCTGATTTTGTATGCATGTCTACGTGTGTCAGACCCATGGAGATCAAAATGGTGCTCAGGGTGGTTGTTGTTATAATGGTTAATAATTTTATGCGTGTTTACCATAATTTAATTTTACCAAGTCATTTGTAAGACGTTGAAACCCAGTATAAGTCCAAGTGCAGAAAAAAATAAAGATGTTAAAAGTATGGCAGGTGTCTGAGGGGTAGTATTCGTTTGGCTGCACGTCTCTGGTTTACAGGTCCCGAGCATAAGAGGGTTTCTACATTGATGATGCAAATTCTAAGTGTGGTCGGATCATAGCTGTATGGGGTTTTAAATAGAAAGCAATTGTTTATTAGATAATATTCAAAAAGAATTTTACAGGATAATTTAGTTAAACATTTATAAAAATATGTTTGTAAACAAGTAGAAAATGGACACATCTATATAGATAACACAGTAGATGCATGCATGCGTAAATATTTTTTTTTCTACAAAGGAATCAGCACTTATCAAGGCCCAGAGGCCACTCGAGGATAAGGATTAAAGAGTATACATTGGTCAATAGGACAATATAGTAATCGTTAGAAGTGTAAATTTGGCAAATTGGATTACTTAAGGGGGACGTCTCATCAAGAACTTGTTTACATTGGACTTGAGGATGGCTGATAAACATTTAAGCTACTTGGACACATAACACGGCGGAAATAAACAGGAAATAGTAATCATACACCAAATAGGATTTAAAACAGACAAAATCTGTTTTTAGATGAATAAAAAAAAAACATATATCGGTAAGTTAAAATGCAAACTGTTCATTTTAACTTGCCGACATATTTCTACTTATTTCTATGCATGCCCAAATTCAATTTATTTCTTCATTTAATATTAAACATTAAATCGTTCTTACCCCTGTAGGAGTGAACCTAAGTGACCCCAGGCCACATACTACTACCATGAAGAAAAGACATTGTTTCTTTAATCCTCTCTTTCTCTAAAAGAACTCAACTAACCAAGATACCCAAAAATCTATTCTCTTTTCTCTTCTGCTGTTGCTGCTCGCTCACCCCCCCACACACTCTCTTTCTCTCTCTCTCTCTCTCTCTGACCGATGACTGACTTAAAAAGGATTGGACAGTCAGTCTCCAGGCTTCTACGTTGTCACACGTGTCCTGCGAAGAGCAGACACAGAATTCTAAAAGTATGTAAAAACTAAGAAAATAAAATATTCCTCTCAAGCTAATATTTGTATCCACTTTGCCAGTTATAACAACCAATAAACAAATATTACACCCCTCTCCCAATAGCTACTTTGGTAGGAGATGTGTCTGTAGCACTAAACGTTTTGGTTTCGATTCTAGCTGATGACACCAAAGTCATTTTTTTTTTTTAACTTTTAAAATCACTACTATATATTAGGTACAATATAATGTTCAACAGAGAACTAACTCTGTAATAATATGAAAGCTGCATGAATTAAAATATATTTAAGCATATTTTAAAACGCAGCGGTAAAACCCTCGTTAGTCAGTAATAAGTTTACAAAGATTGTACTTCTTATTTTTTCTGGAACTAAAATACACTTTTTTAATGCACTTATCAAAGCCCAAAAGCCACTCGAGGATAAGAGTTAATAAGGATATCAGGTGGGTGAGCATAAAACAGTGAATAATGACTTAAAACAGAGCCGGATTTGATTCTTATGCAACAAGAATTTGTTAACATTGGACTTGATAATTACCATCTTGTAGTTAGTTAGAAAGCAACATTGAGGTATTGTTCTACAAGGTTCTTGAAAGAAAACTTTGTAAAAGTTGGACTGAGGTATGCCGCCTAGCTAGTACCTAAGAGGACCACTCTTCAGGGCCTTGCCACTCGGCTTTTGAGTGGAGTAAATTTACTGTCTTACTGCCTAAGGCGTCCTTACCAAAGAATGCCAACAGGGCTGTCCAGGGGATTTTTGTTAGGCCAGAGTGCTCCTTCTTTAGGGGCGCTGGCTTGAACAATCCACCTTCTGACCTTGTGTCACATCGTGGGAAGCATGTTAAATATCTGCAAAGCCGTGATGAGTCAAGAACCTTCTGGAATCAAACATCTTGTAATTAAGATTTAAAATAACTATTTTCATATTCTAACTTTTTTTTTTAATTAAAGAAAAATAATATAGAACCTGAAAAGAAAATTTGAAAAAGCCATTAAATAAAAAGAAATCCACCTGAAAACGAAAATTAATAATTTGTGATTTTTCTTTAAAATACAAAAATTAAAAAAATAAATAAAAAGAAATAAAAATGGAATGTAAATATTTACATGAACCAATGTATGCACAATGCCAAGTATTTGGGTGAATCTTAATCGACTTCAAACATCTTGCTAAATATATTAAACTATATGTTGTACAATCTATGGGTTTGTATTACTATACACATAGATTCGAAAAAGTTGTCAAAAAACAAATATATAACAAATAAATGTTATCAAAGGCAAGATAAGTTACTTTTCTACCAAACTGGATATATTTTTTGTGTTTTTTATTCAATGTAACATGTTTATTCAGCTCGAAAAACATACAGTGTTTACCGATGTATTCGAAAATTCAAGATGGCGTCTGATTCTCTCTTTAACACGGTAAGTTTGGAATAAGGTGTTATAAATAAAAAACCGGATAAAATACTGTTAAAAACTCGCTCAATATATGTTACCATGACATAGGTTGACATATATTCGGCGGGTTTTTAATAGTATTTTGTATAGTTTTTTATTTATAACACCTTATCCCAAACTTACCGTGTTAAAGAGAGAATCAGACGCCATCTTGAATTTTCGAATACATCGGTAAACACTGTATGTTTTTCGAGCTGAATAAACATATTACATTGAATAAAAACACAAAAAATATATCCAGTTTGGTAGAAAAGTAACTTATCTTGCCTTTGATAACATTTATTTGTTATATATTTGTTTTTTGACAACTTTTTTCGAATCTATGTGTACAGTAATACAAACCCCAATCTATATAGGATAGCGTGTGTGTTATTTATTTTGTGTGTCACGCTTACATCCGAATGACTGTCGGTTAATTTTTATACACTTCCATTTCTTGTAATAAATAATTTTACCAACAATTTTTCCTAAGTTTGGGTTTCAGTCTCGATTATAGCTGATAGCACTTAAATCATTTTTTTTATAAATAATTTCACCAAGAATTCTTAAGTTTTGGCAGAATGCCATTGGTTAAGACAGAAGATTGCTATCAGTTATCTCCCTTTGATCGACAAAAATCAATTTTTTATTTTTTTTTTATTTTTAGTTAAGGATTAAATTAACCTTTCCTTATTTTAAACGTCTTTCTTTAACTAACAAAAAAAAATTAAGGAGTAATTGCAGTTAAATTGTCGTTTAAATTATAGAGTCATAATTTGACTTCTGCAATTAATTAATATTACTAATTGAGAGATACACCGTAAATCGAAACATTGCAGGAAATATTTTAAATCTATCTTGAAGCCGTTGGGCGTTGGCTGCCATATTCTAGTGAATCCGTTTTTGTGTTGACAGAATGAATTAGTCAGTTTAGTTGCTATCAAACATCTTTTATTTTATAAAAAAAAGGTGCAAATTAATTTTTACTTGGTTATTTTCTCAACGTTTTCTTTAAAAGTATGTCCCCAATAATCAGGAGTATCCACTTTTGATTCCTCCCCTACCCCACCCAAAATAAGCATTCAGTGGCACAAATAATGCCTACACAATATACTTGGATCTTTAAAAAGAATGTCCAGCAAGCGATTCATGCATAAATAGGTTAACGTGTATTATTTACTTTTGGAATTCCACAAAATAAACAATGCATGAAAGGTTTAATCTTGAATTCAAGCAGTGCACCTAGGAGCCAAAAAAAAAAAAAAAAAAAAAAAAAAAAAAGTATATATATATATATATTTATTTATTTATTCTGGTACTTCTGTATTTAGTGGCACGTTTTTTTTATGATACCTTAACGCACCCAGGCAGTATACATAAACCACCGGAATATGTCGAGTACTGATAAAATTTTAAAAATATATAAAAAAACAAAAACAATTATGATATAGTAATTACAATAAAGAAAATGGAAATAAAATAAAAATCAACAAAAATTTCATGTATATTTTCTTAATGTGTAATGAAAACATTTTTATCTGCAAATTTTTTTTTAAACATAAATTAAAACGTTTTGTTTTGTAAATTTTTTTTTTTTTTTTTAAACATAAATGAAAATAGCGTTTTTATCATATCCCGGCCGTTTACATATGTTGCCAGAAGCAACATCACAGAAAAATAGTTCACTAAATACAGAGCTGTCCAATACATATGGAAATAATACCTGACCGATTAATCTTATGCTAATACTGATGTTGCTTATTTATTTATTTAGATTCAATATTATTATGTTATTAAGAGTTTAAATTTCAAAGTTATTCCAGAATGATAGAAATTCATAAGTATGGTGTTTCCTTTTTACGTAGGAACCCCTATTGACAGACAAGAATCACTAAGATATGTCAAGAAAAAAAATTGTGCATAGAATTACAAAATATCAGAAACATTAACTTATCCGTTTTCGAACAGTTATCGTTCATCCCATTTTAAAATATTAATCGTCAATAACAGTTTTTATTATACATATAAAAAAATCTGAAAAATCTCTATTTACCTTTTTCCATGATCGATTCGATAAATTTAATTTAAATTCATTTTTTTAAATGGTATGACTATAATATATAAAGTTTAGGGAGTTGGGTTAATGCTTTTCGGGCACTCCCTAATAAAATAAATATTTCAACACAAGCTACTGAATAAACGAACAAACGACTTCGTAAAACTGGCAAGGAAAAGGTTTATTGAAGTAAGGCAAGATGCCATTTAGATATAGCTGGGATAGAACTCGTCTGCCTTTGCCTGGTAGTTATTCCCAAGTGGGAATCGTCGATACCGATGTAGGCAGAGAGAGAGAGAGTGAGGAAACAGGTCCACTCTCTTTGACGTCTCGCTGGAAAAAGGAAGAGTTTTTCTTGTCCGGGACGGAAGCAGTTATAGTTCCTTAAGGGGGTAAGGAAGATCCCTGCGCTATGCCTCTGATTAGTCAGTATGTGCCATATTGCACAGTCAGGGGAGGCACTGACGCACAAGAAAAGAGTTCTATTTGTTTCTGCTACAAAAGTTAAAAATTTATTGCTTTTTTTTTTTTTTTTTTTTTTTTTTACAATACAAGAATCTTATGAAATTTTTATGCTATGTCATTTTTTCCTATAAACTTAAACGTCATATATTTCATGTATAAACAGATATTATAAGGTAATATATTGCATATTTACTTCGACAGTGCTTATTACGTAATTTGAACTTAGTAATAATATGAAAATATATTTAAAAGACTATATTTGAGAGGAGTTTGTCCCTTAACCAATAAAAATAATGATGGGTAATAAGACCTGCCAATCTGAATGTTCAGTTCGTAAACATTACTTATAAAAGCAATCAGAAAGAATAGATCCATGCATTTAGCCAGATGATTTATTTTGGGAATGAAACTTGAAAATGTATGTGTAGATTACTTGGGAAAAAAGTTTCATAATTTAAAATTACCTTGGAAAAAACACAAACATATCCAAAATTAATTCAATTTAAAAGTTTGCAAAACATTGAAGCATACTGGTCTCACAATAAAACAGAGCTTCATGTATAATTTTAGTTATTTTGAAAATAAACATTGATGGGAAAGTCAGTTTACAAATGTTTCAAGGTCATTTTATTCTGAACCTAATATTTTAAGCATAAATACAAGATTCTGATTTATGTGTTGGGAATCAACAAGATATATATATATATATATATATATATTAGTTAGTTAGTTATAAAATATATATGGCGATTAAGCTACACTGAATATTCCGCATTTCATCCACTCAAGGATTCTTCAGGCTTATGCGCGAATTCTGTGGTTGTCTGTCCTTTTTATACACGCAAGGACAGACAACCACAAAATTCGTGCATAAGCCTGAAGAATCCTAGAGTGGATGAAACGCGGAATATTCAGTGTAGTTTAATCGCCATATATATTTTATAACTAACTAACTAGCTCTACCTACGTATTGAGCACTTTTGAAGTAAATACTTAAAGTTTACGCATGAATTTATACTTTCGTATATTAATTTTATGTGAGTAAATGAAGTAGTTATATATATATATTTTCGGCAGAAAGTCTGGTTAAATACGACAGATTTCGTTTTTCCTTATTTTTCTGTTGATTTTCTCGATCTGCCGAGCATTTCTCTTAGTTTCAGTTGGTAAATTTTGTATTATATATCTGAGTGATTTTTTTTGTTAGCCATTTTTTTCTAGCGCTTTCGATCAATAATGATCATCATGAGTAATTTTATTAAAGAGGCTTTGTTCTGTTGCCTTTATATAGATAATTTATTTGATTTTATTTTGATTTTTTATTTGTTTAATTATAAAATACACGGTATATGATTCAATGAGAGACAGTGTGTGTTTAAAGACGCAAAAGGTAACCGAATTAAACCCAGAAATAAATTATAAAAAACGAGAACTATCAGTTTCCTTCGGATCAACGAACGCTTTCAAAAAAAGCGAAGATTTAAAACTTATTGAAATTACGGCAAAAACAAAAGAAAAAAAATGATGTTTAAGACGTGTATCAGAAAGCTGCCGAATTGACAATAACAACTGCCATTAAACAAGTGAAAACTAAGCTATTTTTTTTTTCAATGTAATTGAAATAATTGAAGAAAATAAATGAGGAAACAAAGTTCATCGCTAGCTAAGCAAGCCACGAGATTTTGTGTCTGAAGAAGGCTGTAGAATTAATCAATATATAGTGATAATTGATGAAAATTATATTTAAAAAAAAAAAGAAAAAAAAGATGTCTTTTGTTAGCTACTGTATTTGTAATTACAAAAGATGTTTATTTTTAATTTTATAAGGCCCATTAATTCTAGCTCTTGCAGAGGGCATGATATTGTGCACAAGCAAAGGATCACTTAAAATATCAAATTGTTTGTAATGCCAATTAACGCAAATTAAATCAAATTGCTTTCGATTGATTTTTAAATCATTCGCAACACTATAATACTTATGTTCCAAGTCGTGCTTAGCGCCCCCACAGACCCTGCAATGGTTCTCTGGAGGTCGCAAGACCCCAGAAAGCTGCAAGGCTATTTTGGGCTCTGCAGATCTATAGTAATGAAAAACAAAAAAAATTCGGATTAACTTGAAAATAAATATATTTTTTAGAGTCTGCCATTCGAGTGCTTCTTAATCTTCATAAAAACTTAAAATCCATTATTTTTTAACCACTTTTGGTTTAAACAGAAAGATAAAACTCTAAACTTTTTTTTTTTCCTTAAAAACAAAATCATTTAAATTGTTTTTTTAGAATTTTAAATCGAATTTCAAACTGTGAGCGCAGTTTCACTAAATTGAAACTAATTAAAAACTTTTTTTTTGTGTCAGGAAAGACTGGCTGGCTTAGCTGTTATCAGCACTGAACATGAACTAAGCTGAGAAATTGACACGGAGAATTTAGTGCAGCAGTTCGCCACAGAGAAAGCCAGAAAAGTGAAATTTACATAAAAATCTGACAAAGTTTAATGGACATAAAACTTCTTGCAAGATCTAGAACAACAGAATAATCGATTAACAGAATAACAGTGAGAAAAAACATGGTCAAAAGATGGTTTCAGAGAAGAAAAATAAAACAGAATAAACTTTAATTTTACAACCGTTGTTGGGACTACACATTACTTAAGTTTCTTTAGTTGTTGAGTTTTCAAGGGAAATTTTTGGCCCGAAGACGTAATCTCCCCAATAACGGGTGATTACAGAAACATGTATGCACATATGTAGTCTTCAATGTTTGTATAAATAAATTAAATAAAATGTTACAATATTTTCTACAGAACTATTCTACAGACTTCTTCAAGGCTAGAGTTCTAAAAAAAAAAAAAAAAAAAAAAAAAGGAGGGCTGCTGCGGCTGCTGCTTTTAGTCAGAAAGTGCCATCAGAGTAAAAGAGAATGGCGAGCTAGGGACAAATAGACAGACCAACCATGTTCATTTTTGGTAATACACGTCACACAAGATTCTCCACGATTGTACATCTTAAGAAAGCTGTAGAAAGGAACAATCAAAACTTGAAGTTAAACCATATACACCATTTTTGCTTTGTTTTATATGAAGAATTTAAATAATTGGAATCACTGCTTATATCTTGAAGTAAAAGACAAGGATATCAATAGAATGATCAATTTTTTAAAATAATATTAGTAATAAGAAGTTCTGTTAGCACCAGCCTTGGTTGTAGTTAATGCCACCAAAAATATTTTAAAATCTATTTTGTATCAGCGGATCATAACTTTTTCTTTGCTATTAATGTCTTAATGACAAGTGAAGCATACATGGTCCCCCGTGAGTGCACAGTGAATGAGGCATAAAAATATGACCAAGTTCAGCATTTGCCCCCACCCCTATCCATTTAGCCCTCAAACCCCCAGGGGACGTCAAATCCTGATGAAAATGAACAAATGGTGCAGTTGTAGGCCTTAACATATGTAAATTTGAGTTCTGCACCATGCAAAAAAAAAAAAGTAATGACTAAGTCCATCATTTGCACCCACCCCATTTAGCCCCAAAAGTCCCCCAGGCCTTAACATATTTAAATTTGAGTTCAGCACCATGCAAAACTGCTAAACAGATATGCACAGAAAATTTTGGACAAATATGGTAACATAGTCCCCAAAATGGAGTGTTTTTATTAGCCCTAAAAGAGCCCCTGAGGCACCCTCAAGAGTTATCGCAAAGTAGACAAACAAAATTATATAGAAATCGGTTAGTTTCAACTTTTCAGAAAGTCTTATAAAAATCCAAAGCATTAATTTCTTTTAATAAGCACAAAAGTGTCAATTTTAGCCATTTTAACCCAAAAGGAATCCCTGGGGAGGGGGGGGCAACCGGAGTTTTGAGTTTTCCCGGAAAATCCGTTCTGTTACTTTATTACTCATATCATGTTTAATGTTTGTGCAAAATTTTTTTAAATTCCAATGCGTAGTTATTGAGAAAAGTACAGACGGACGAATGGACAAGGGTGAATTTACAGGTCCATCCTCCTTTTGTCGAGGGACCAAAAATGTTTTTATAGTAGAATAGTGTGTATTGCGAAGTGGTGTATCTCGTTTCCATTCGTTTTAATTTTTTCTAACCAACAGAATCTCTTGCAATTGATAGCTTGTACCTATCTTTCTCATCTCAATTTTCAGGAATTTTGACCATCACCCATACCATTCAGTCCAGAAACAGACATTGCTGAACAATATGCACATAGTTGCATTCCCCTGGTGGAGGGGGGGGGCAACACTGGTTGACTCTCTAACTTCGGTCAACCAACATCGAATGCTAAGAATCTTCATTGTGTAAAACATATTTTTATTAACCAAGATTTCATTTTTTGCCCTGATTGTATAATCCTACTATAATTCAATATGCACACTATTGAAAAAAAAAAAGAAAAAAAAAAAAAAGCGAAATTTTGAAAAGCCAACAAATTCAACAGATTAAAATCCACACATAATCGGTTATATAACATGGCAAACAAGTTTTTACAATTCTAGCAGAACTAAATCATGAAGGCTCGTAGAGGATGGAAAGACCGAAGGTGGATAACACTATACAGACCTCTACTCGAATAGCAGAGATAGTACTGGAGACATGGAGAGGCTTATTATTAAGTCGTTATCAGCACAAAATAAATCAGACTATAAAATATGCAAAAATATAAAATTTAATAATAATTTAATAATAATGTAATAATAAATATGAAATAATCCGAAGTATAATACAACTATTATAAACTAATAATAACGTGAAATAATAACATAAGTATAATAAAGTATAATATGATAGAAAAGTATAATAATTCTATATATAAGGATGAAGTAAAATAAAATAAGTATGATAAAGTTTAGCAATAATAATTATAATAAATAATAAAATATAATAAATAAAATATTAAAAATAATAGTAACGATAATAATACTAAAAATAATATAATAAAAATAATAGTAACAATAATAATAAAATAATAATGATAATAAAATATAATAATAAAAATAAAATAATAAAGTACAGAAATAATACAAATACAAAAGTATAAGGAATAAAAATAAAAAAGTCCAATATTAGAATAAGTATAAAATGTCATGTACAATTTTAAAAGTATAATTATGACAATAATAACAAAGTAAAAACATTATAAGGTAGACTAATATTAAAGTCCAGGTATAATAAAAAAAATATTTAAGTCCAGGTATAATTAAAAAAAATATTCAAGTCCAGGTATAATAAAAAAAAACATTTAAGTCCAGGTATAATAAAAAAAAAAAAACATTAAAGTCCAGGTATAATTAAAAAAATATTAAAGTCTAGGTATAATTAAAAAAAAATATTAAAGTCCAGGTATAATAAAAAAAAAAAAATATTCAAGTCCAGGTATAATTAAAAAAAATATTAAAGTTCAGGTATAATAAAAAAAAATATTAAAGTCCAGGTATAATAAAAAAAATATTTAAGTCCAGGTATAAAAAAAGATTAAAGATATCATAAAAATATTAAAGTCTAGGGGTAATGAAAAATAATAAAGTCTTGTTGTAATAAAAATAAAGTATAAGTGTGATAAAAAAACAGTCTAGGCATACAAAAAATAATAAAGATTATGGGGGAAAATGATAAAGTCTATGACTATTAAAAATAATTGTTCTATGGGTAAAAAAAATAAATTCTATGTGTAATAAAAATCATGAAGTCTATCGGTAATAAATATAATAAAGTCTATGGATAATAAAAATTAAAGTCAAGGGGTAATAAAAAAATAATAATGTCTGGGGATTAATAAAAAATAATAATGTCTGGGGATTAATAAAAAATAATAATGTCTGGGGATTAATAAAAAATAATAATGTCTGGGGATTAATAAAAAATAATAATGTCTGGGGATTAATAAAAAATAATAATGTCTGGGGATTAATAAAAAATAATAACGTCTGGGGATTAATAAAAAATAATAACGTCTGGGGATTAATAAAAAATAATAATGTCTGGGGATTAATAAAAAATAATAATGTCTGGGGATTAATAAAAAATAATAATGTCTGGGGATTAATAAAAAATAATAATGTCTGGGGATTAATAAAAAATAATAACGTCTGGGGATTAATAAAAAATAATAACGTCTGGGGATTAATAAAAAATAATAATGTCTGGGGATTAATAAAAAATAATAATGTCTGGGGATTAATAAAAAATAATAATGTCTGGGGATTAATAAAAAATAATAATGTCTGGGGATTAATAAAAAATAATAATGTCTGGGGATTAATAAAAAATAATAATGTCTGGGGATTAATAAAAAATAATAATGTCTGGGGATTAATAAAAAATAATAATGTCTGGGGATTAATAAAAAATAATAATGTCTGGGGATTAATAAAAAATAATAATGTCTGGGGATTAATAAAAAATAATAATGTCTGGGGATTAATAAAAATAATAATGTCTGGGGATTAATAAAAATAATAATGTCTGGGGATTAATAAAAAATAATAATGTCTGGGGATTAATAAAAAATAATAATGTCTGGGGATTAATAAAAAATAATAACGTCTGGGGATTAATAAAAAATAATAACGTCTGGGGATTAATAAAAAATAATAATGTCTGGGGATTAATAAAAAATAATAACGTCTGGGGATTAATAAAAAATAATAATGTCTGGGGATTAATAAAAAATAATAATGTCTGGGGATTAATAAAAAATAATAATGTCTGGGGATTAATAAAAAATAATAATGTCTGGGGATTAATAAAAAATAATAATGTCTGGGGATTAATAAAAAATAATTATGTCTGGGGATTAATAAAAAATAATTATGTCTGGGGATTAATAAAAAATAATTATGTCTGGGGATTAATAAAAAATAATAACGTCTGGGGATTAATAAAAAATAATAACGTCTGGGGATTAATAAAAAATAATAATGTCTAGGGATTAATAAAAATAATAATGTCTGGGGATTAATAAAAAATAATGTCTGGGGATTAATAAAAAATAATAATGTCTGGGGATTAATAAAAAATAATAATGTCTGGGGATTAATAAAAAATAATAACGTCTGGGGATTAATAAAAAATAATAACGTCTGGGGATTAATAAAAAATAATAACGTCTGGGGATTAATAAAAAATAATAATGTCTGGGGATTAATAAAAAATAATAATGTCTGGGGATTAATAAAAAATAATAATGTCTGGGGATTAATAAAAAATAATTATGTCTGGGGATTAATAAAAAATAATTATGTCTGGGGATTAATAAAAAATAATTATGTCTGGGGATTAATAAAAAATAATTATGTCTGGGGATTAATAAAAAATAATAACGTCTGGGGATTAATAAAAAATAATAACGTCTGGGGATTAATAAAAAATAATAACGTCTGGGGATTAATAAAAAATAATAATGTCTAGGGATTAATAAAAATAATAATGTCTGGGGATTAATAAAAAATAATGTCTGGGGATTAATAAAAAATAATAATGTCTGGGGATTAATAAAAAATAATAATGTCTGGGGATTAATAAAAATAATAATGTCTGGGGATTAATAAAAAATAATAATGTCTGGGGATTAATAAAAAATAATAACGTCTGGGGATTAATAAAAAATAATAACGTCTGGGGATTAATAAAAAATAATAATGTCTGGGGATTAATAAAAAATAATAATGTCTGGGGATTAATAAAGAATAATAATGTCTGGGGATTAATAAAAAATAATAATGTCTGGGGATTAATAAAAATAATAATGTCTGGGGATTAATAAAAAAAATAATAATGTCTGGGGATTAATAAAAAATAATAATGTCTGGGGATTAATAAAAATAATAATGTCTGGGGATTAATAAAAATAATAATGTCTGGGGATTGATAAAAAATAATAATGTCTGGGGATTAATAAAAAATAATAATGTCTGGGGGTTAATAAAAAATAATTCCAGGGTTTAATAAAATAAATTCTTGAGGTTTTTAAAAATAATTCTAGGAGTAATAACAATACCATCTAAATAATAACTTCTGAGAACAACAAAAATAATAAAGTCTAAGAGTAATAAATTTTAATGGTGATAAAAATAATAATGTCCAGGAGTGAAAAAAAAAAAAAAAATTAAATCCAGGAATAATAATAAAAAAAGGTCTAGGAGCAATAACTGTAATAAAATACAGGGACAATAAAATAATAGTGTATAGAGATAATTTGGATAATTTAGAAATAATAAATTAAAAGTATAATAAAAATAGATTAAGTTAAATATACTATATCCTAAAAATATAAGAGGAAAAAAAAAAGATTAATAATAACAAAAATAAACAGTATAATATTAGATGTGCATTGCAAAAAATAAAATTTAAAACGAACAAAAGAGAAACCAAACTTGAACTCCAAAGCCAAAAAGCTGAAGAAAAGCGAAGTTTCTTTTTTTTTTTTTTGTAAAAATAAAACTTTTTTTAAATTCAGCTTCTAAAAGTACAACTGTTTTTTCCCCCCTCTAAGTCTAAATAACTCATAAGCATTATCCTAAAACCCGCAGTGCGCAAAAAAAAGCGACCTTCGACTCAAATACCTTAAAGGTTCCTCTTCTTCAAGGTCTTCCCTGAAATGAAAATGTACAGCTCAAAACCTATATATATATATATATATATATATATAATTTATTCGAGGGTAAACAGTTACATTTGGTCGCTACAAACAGCTATCTGTTTGAATTCGGAAAAATTATATATATATATATATATATATATATATATATATATATATATATATATATATATATGAAGGGAAAAAGAGATTCACTGATTGATATAATAATTATGTGATTAATTTTGTACTACGAAACAGATACTGTCAAGAATTATAAATGTCAACTGAATTCAAGGAATAAATTATAAGATGGTCAACATCATGAACTTTGGAATATAGTCTTTTGTCATTTATTTACTACATTGCTCTGTAATTACCTTGAGCTTCTTAAATAAGGATTGGTATATATTATAGGAAAATATATTTCTACAGAAATATATATATGTTGTAAAACCTAATTTTCGAATAGAGAGATAATTTGGATAATTATTCGGATAAATTAGAAATAATGAATTATAAGTATAATAAAAATAAAGATAAAAAAATATACTATATCCTAAAGATATGAATAAAGAAAACTAAAGCAAGATTAATAATAATGATAAAAATAAACAGTATAATATGTTGAAAAGAAAAATATTTAATGAACAAATGTTCTAATTTAAAAGAAATTACCGAATATTTAACAGATAAAAATTAAAGATAATCTAATAGAGGAGTATAACATTTTTATGACTGATACAAAAGTTTCCAGAATCTTCCTTTAATAATGAGTGCTTGGAATATATCACAAAAATATTAGGATTTTGAAACAAATAATTCATTCTGTACTTTTATATATATTTATGATAGGTCGCTCTTAGTTGGGGCATAAATTGATGCTGCATTTTCTAAAAACTTTTACGAGATTTCAATATTTCAAACACTTTGCGTTCTTTATCAAGAATGATGAATTAGCTGTGCGGTGAAATAAAAACAAAAATCCAAAACCTCCACTTACAATTTGCCATTGGCCATCATGGAAGTAGTAAGGCCTAGATAATTGTCATGAGAAAGCCCATATCAGTATGTAATCTGGTCAGACATAGTTAAACACAAAACCTGGTTCTATGGATGACAACATAAATTATTCTGCTATGAGAGAAGCAGATTTTGGCGAATGATATAAAGAAAAAAGCAGTTGCACATACTTACTAGCGGCTTGCACCTGGAAAACTAGAAAAGCTGCAGGGTAGGGAGAGGGTATTAACAAAAAAGGTACTTATGCACTGTAAGGATTGTGTTATCGTCGGAACTATACAGACGGTGTATAGAAAACATAGGAAGGTGTCAAACCAAAATTTCTTGATGTTCTTTTTTTGCAAACGCTGATCATTTTTTTTTTTTTCAATGAAAAGTATTTCTGCTAGTACAGAGCAAAATAAAATAGAAAATTAAAAATAATATTCTTGAATAGTTATTTTTTAATTCTTACAAAACTTTAAAAAAAAATTCAAATTCAAATAAAAAAAAAAACACTCATTGTAAGGTAAGTTTCATGATTAAATATTTATTGAATAAGAAAAAACTGATAGCAAATAAAAACATGTCTTTTTAATGATCTTTTTCTTTTTATGTTTTTTTGTTGTTTAAATCAAGATAAATATTTAGAGGTTTGTAGATAATAAATTAATAATAGCAAACAAATTTTCTCTTTAATTCTTTTCTTTTAGGATAAAGTTGCTTAACGTTGCAGCACTTCCTGGCATTTTCCTTAAACACCCTAGATGATTCCGACAATACCAATGAATTATGGTTTGGTAGTTGGGAAGACAAAAAGACTTAAATAATGGGTATACAGGGTGATATATTTTGGAACGACCATTACATAATCAACTGTAAATGACAAATAAGCAGAACCAAACCAACTGGCAGTTCATTCTAAAGAGTGGGATGGGATATGACCTAGCCAGATATGTCTCCATGAAATGAACCAGGTGTTGTATATCTAGGCTGTGTGTACCAAGAAATTATTTTGACAAAAGCGTACATGTGTTGACAAATGTATAAAAACAAAATAATTATCAAATGTACCAATTTACATCGACGTCAATTTAACGAACATGCCCGAAGTAAACCCCCAAAGAATGACTGCTATATAATAATAAAAATAAACATCTAGAAACTTTTGTACCAACCTAAGAGACATGTCATTCAATATAACTATGATGTATACTTATAATTTACAAGTAAAAATTAAAAAGTAAATAAAACACATATTTCAGATCTACATTAGTGTTCATCGCATGGTTTATTTCATAATTTGCATGTGAATGTGCTCATTATGTAGTGACCTGTATAATTTTAACTTTCTGAAACTGTTTTTAATTTTCTTTTTTAATTTTTTTAAAAAGTTTTTTTTTTTTTACTTTCAAAATAAGTTGCAGTACTTAGAATCTAGACAAAATGTTATGTAGAGGGGTTACATATTGAGACAACATATGTCGGGGACTCAAAACGAAGGACGATGATATTTATATACTGTTTGCATCATAATGACGATTGCGACGATTTCTGGGGACTTCATATTATTATTAATAATACGGAGCTGGGAGAGACATGATGCAACAGTTGTTTTTAACATAGAGGAAGGGAGATACTTCACTTATCATGGCGGAGGGGGACACACAATCCTTGAAGGGGTTATACAAATTCGTTTAAAAGATCATAGATAAAACACATAACCTTTGCAGACTCTACCAAACTCCTTCGCCAATTTTGGGTCTAAACACTTGAAATTTTAGATGTAGGTTACTTGGACATGAATCTAACTTTTTAATTGGACTTGAGGCCAAAACAATAAATGTTAAGGGTTCAAAATTGGCGTCAAATTTTTTTTTAATTTTACCTTTCAGGCAATTTTTAGTCTAAACATTTGAAATTTTGCATAAAATGTATTCAGACATAGGGCAATCTTTTTAATTGTTTTTTTTTGCCGAAATTTTGGCTATTAAGAGGTTAAAGTTAAAAAGATTTGACCTTTGCGGTCTCTAAAACAACTATTCAGCTTGTTGTATTGTCGGGTTCATATCTGAACAACATATATCGGGGTTACATTTATAACAATTCAATGAGACATTTATGTAACACTGTTACACAACACGAGACGTTTGTATAACGGCGTAAACGGCACCGACAGTGGCGATGACAATTCGTATTTGTTTATTATTATTAACAGGATACATATGAATGTCAGAAGAAAAATGTGGAATATGGTTCTTGTAACACATACAGGGGGAGAATCATTACTTATAATGGTGGAGGGGACACACAATACTTGAAGGGTGTTATACAAAATTCGTTTACAAGATGATAGACAAAACACTTCTTTTGGTTGAATAAACGACAGACGAGAACAACAGTTTACAAATATAGAGGATTCTTTATTCATACCAGCTGGATGATTGATGATGGTCAGGGATTCAAGCCTTTTCGATTACGTTGTTGAATCCCCCTCCCCCGCCCTCAAGAGGGTGTTAGCTCTCAGTCCGGCCGACCTGACTCTCTGACTGTGACTATCTCTCTCCTGTCACTCTTTCTCCTAACTTTGAACGCTGTTTCAATATATTGGAAATTTCCTTTCTTGAGGCGTGATCTACCAATGTGACTCCCTCATGTTTCAAATAACACGTGCGCTTTGCACATGCATCTACACGCCTCTGGTAAACAAAGAAATTCCTAAATTGAATAATATCATTTCTAACCTATTTGTTAATCGTTATTTCTAAACTCATATTGTCCATTCTTTTAACCGACATATTTAATATCCAGTTATTTCTAAAAGAATGAACAATCGACTGTATTCATAGGATTAAATATCTATTATCTTTTAACCACTTGCCAACTGGGTTCGATTCTAACCTTTTCCAAATATCATTTTCAAACTTATCTAGTTTGCTTTTTTTACTTACTGGGGTATGTCTCATTCCATAACAGAAAAATCCATGTTGTTATATTTGAATTTTTACTTGGTTGAATGGTGGATAGCATTTTTGCTACTTCACCTTATCTTTAAATAATTTTTTAAAAATTGAAAGTTTAAGAACGTTAAAAGTATACAGATCGGTTGAGAATTGAATTTTAATGTGTTTTGTAAAACTAATTTGATGTACATTTTGTTTATTATAGTTTTTTTTCTTGTTGCTAACTATGTTGCAAGATTAGAATATTTCAAATAAAAAAAGCAAGATAGTTATTCAAAAGCAATTGTGGAAGAGCAAATGCCTAAATATAATAAGTGAAAGAATAAAAAAAGAAATAGTAAAAACAAACAAACAAAAAAACAAAAACAAAAGCAAATAAAATCCTAAAAGCAAAAAAAAAAAAAATTTTATTTTAATAAGCAAGAGCAAAAACAAACTAAAAATTTAAATTAAATATAAAAAATAATTAGCAAAAAATAAATAAAATTAAAAATTTAGCAAATCCAAACCCCAAAAAATAAATGTGCTTTAATTTATTTGCGCACTATTATCCTCATCTTCATAGTTCTTGTTCAACAAGGTTTTTTGGCCAACTATTCCTCTGGCCTTTGTCAGTTTGTTAACCACAACAGGATAGGAATGCTGACTCTCTAAACTGTATCCTCAGTAATTACTGCCTTCCATAGTTGTCGTCTCACCACGTTTTGGCCAACTAATCCTCTGCCTGGCTTTGGGTAGGATTTAAACTGCTATCTTCAGACAATGCTCAATTGGAACTGTAGAGATTCAACGTCAGGTGAGCATTGTCTGAAGATAGAACTTTCAATCCTACCCAAAGCCAGGCGGAGGATTAGTTGGCAAAAACGCATTGAGGATACAGTTTAGAGACTCAGTATTCCTACCCCGTCACGGTTAATCACCCAACAAAGGTCAGAGAAATAGTTGGCCGAAACGTCATGCAACAATAACTATGAAGATGAGGATAACAGACTCCTTCAGTCTTGGACAGACTATGGATACCCACGAAGGGTTGCTTGCGCGTGAAATTTTTGTGGCAGGAGGTGTGCACTCTCCAACCACACCTCTCCTGAGATGACATTGTTAAATACCAGTGGCAAGTGAAGGACAGGACGACTGGAAACAAATGCCGAGATAAACAGAGAGCACATACAGCGGCTAGAATTCCCAAATGGTAACCCATCTGATAACAGTCCACAAATAAATGAATGTAAAAATGACTCATCTCAAAGGATTCCAATAATAAAATAAAAAATGTGTTTCAGATTCTTTTTTTTATTTATGATTTCTATTTTTGACTACTATTTCCATCTTTGTTAAATTTTCACGCCGATTTGACTGATGCAACGTCTGACATTCATCTTTTAGAACTTACCAATCTTTACAGCAGGTCAGTGCAAAAGTTCTTGCCGGTTCGTAGAAGGGGCATTTTAAACCATTGTGATTTAGTTGATGTATATTGTTCCTATTTACTTGCTTCCCCACGAGGGCAGAGTTAGACGTAAGGTCGTTTTATAGTGTGAAGGAAAATCCAGCTCCCAAAAAGAGACACTCTGGATAGGAACAAAATAAAAATTGCCTGCATCTAGAAAGATTTCTCTTCCACTAATCGAGAATAGAAAAGATGAAGTGTAGTATCAGAACAGATACTACACTTTGTTCCTGGCCAAAAGACATTGTAATTCACTTATTCAAATGGTGTCATACCTGGTACAGGCATTGACAGCTATAACTCTCGATTTATTTCTTTCTCGAGGCATTTATGAATTCATTGTTGCTCATTTAGTCTAGAAAGATTTCTCTTCCACTAATCGAGAATAGAAAAGATGAAGTGTAGTATCAGAACAGATACTACACTTTGTTCCTGGCCAAAAGACATTGTAATTCATTTATTCAAATGGTGTTGTGCCTGGTACAGGCATTGACAGCTACAACTCTTGATGTATTTCTTTCTCAAGGCATTTATGAATTCATTGTTGCTCATTCAGAACTCCATTCATGCTGTTTCTCAAAAATGTTTGATGTATTGCCATAGCTTTTTTTCTTACAGTTGTACAGACAGCAAGTTGAAATTTCTTTCTGTCCAAGCAGTGCCCATACTAACTGATAGTTCTGAATATTGTACCCAAAGGAATCGTCTTCTCAGCACAACGAAATATGAAACCGTGAACATTTCTAAAACAGTGAGTGAGAGAGAGTGAGAGTGAGAGAGAGTGAGAGAGAGTGAGAGAGAGAGAGAGAGTGAGAGAGAGTGAGTGAGAGAGTGAGAGAGTGAGTGAGAGTGAGAGAGAGAGAGAGAGAGTGAGTGAGAGTGAGAGAGAGAGAGAGAGTGAGTGAGAGAGTGAGAGTGAGAGTGAGAGAGAGAGAGAGAGAGAGAGTGAGAGAGAGACAGACGTTACTGTCTTATGAATATACATTTTAGTCTTTGGACTATTTTCATTATCAACATGATTTCTCTTTCTATTATTGTGTGGAAAAACCCAATTACCCGGAATTAAAAATGTTATTGTGTTTTGTTTTTCTCTCATCATTGTCCAGGAGAAATAAATGTGAGAATTCGGTATTACACTTAAAAGGGATATGTCCAGTATTCCTGATTGCTTCCGTAACTTCACGCTACCCTGAAGTGCGTTTTCTGCCACTCAGCGCCTAGTATTTCTAAATGTTCACCCATCTGGTACTGGCCAGGCTCATCATTACTTAACTTCAGTGATCTAGCAGGAACCGGTGTGTCAACGCGATTATGCTGTATATCCATGTATATTGTTATTGCTTAAAACTAAAAAGCTCCTTTCAATTTTGAGAGACTATGTATATCCTTTGAAGGGTGCCTGTGTGTGAAATTTTTGTGGCAAGAGTTGCACAATCTCTAACCCACACCGCTTCAGAGTCGGTACTGTTTTAATTCCAGTTGTAAGTAGATAAGTTCACTAGAATGACTAGAAACAATGCTGAGACAAGCAGAGAGCAGATAGAGCACTTAGTATTCCTAAATGGTCACCCATCTGGTATAGTCAGAATCCTCATTGCTTAACTTTGGTGATCTGGTGAAAACCTTTGTATCAGCGTGATTATGCTGTCTATACTTATCACCATGATTAATTTATAACCTTTTCTTTCAGATTATTTAAGCATCATCTTCAGCAATATTCTTACCCATGTTTATCCTTATTTAGTTGATAGGAAGGAAGTCGTCTTCCATCATGTTAATGACCATCCTTGCGATTGACCAAAGATGGAGCATAATTTGGTCGGAAAATTTTTCTTCATCATGCATATTATTCTGACCTAGCTCATTCAGATTATTATTTATTTCAAGCAATTCAAAACCATTTATAGACGGCCTAAGGTTAAATGTGCGAGTGCCGATTGAACGCAACTTAAATAACCCTAAACTCAATACCCAGAGATTTTTTTTTAAGAAAGACATTTATATATCTCTATGATTAGATAAATGCAACTGTGTGTGTGAGTTCATTCCCTATAGACTCCGAAACGGTTGAACAGATTTCCTTTAAAATTTACAGAACTTTACGAAGTGATCTTAGTTAAGTCTCGTCTCAGAATACCCCCAATAATTACCGATAATCGATACCGTTATTTTAACTTGTATATCATCGGTAAAGCCATTTTTTCCATGTCGTCACTTAGCAACAATGACAGAACAGCGGGCCATAAAAATTATGCTGTGGGTAAGTTGATAGTGATTTTTTTTTTTTTTTTTGCATGACGTGGTCTGTAGGTTCAAATTCCGCATGTAAATTTCTTAATGTTTTTTTGGGGTAACTGGAAAGAAGTTTTTATAAAATATAAAATAGTTTTATAAAAGAAACAGTAGGTTCTCTAGAGTGCAATGTAGAAGCATATATTTTGGACCAAGTTACTGCATGGAGGCATGTGAAGCTTCCTCCCGAGCGATTTCACGGATTTTGATGACAATAAAAATATAGAAGTGTGAAATATTTGTTGATCATCATTCAATCCCGGACAACGTCAGATCTCCCTGCTAGTATATATATATATATATATATATGATGATTGCAACGTCTTATCAGACGAGTGCCACTCCCTCAGACATTTAAAATCCGTGAGCCCAAATGCCTGAGGGAGTATCTATACAAATATGATGTTACAGAGTCTTAGCTTTGTACAACAGCTAAGTCTCTCTCTCGGTTCAAAATGTTGAGATCCAGCAACAAGCAAGAGCAAGATAGCCAGCAACAAATTAAACTGCAGACAAATCAGAGATTTGCTTCTCCTAGAAAGGTTGCCTCCACCACGGCTTACGGGAGCCCTCTCCACCCCAATACACGTATACACACACACAAATATACACGGTGCTAGTTGGCCGTTGACCCAGAAAAAGAGTTCCTTCGCCCTTTGGAAGGTCTTGTTTTTAATCCTTCAGGGAGACTAGCCGCCCTCCTCACCAAACAAGTCTGGTGGGGGAACCAGTTTAGTCGCCGGTGACCCGACCATGAGACAGGTAGTACTGGGTTACATGGTACCAGTAGCACATGACATGACCTGACATACATATGTATATATATATATATATATACATACATACACACACACAGAATCAAATTATGGTAGCTTCCTTCAGTGTTGACAGACTATGGTACACACTGTAAGGATGTCTGCGCGTAGAATTTTTGTGACAAGAGTTACAGTCAATGACCACATTTCTCCCGAGTCGGAGCTGTTAAATACCGGTGGCAAGCAGGGGTTCAAGACGCCTGGAAACAATGCCGAGATAAACAAAGAACGCATACAATCCCTAGAATTCCCAAATGGTCACCCATCTGGTACTAGCTAGACTTAATGTTGCTTAACTTTGGTGATCTGACGAGAAACGATGTGTCAAGGCGATTATGCCCTATACAAGTTATAGGGAGCAAATGTTATTGTTATGGATGAAGATTCTGAAAAGCATAGTTTTTCATATTCATGATGAAATTTTTTAATCGGTAAAAACTTTTGCACCGGCCTAATGTGTAGAACTAGAGAACATGTACAGAATTTCAAACTGACAGAACGAGAACAATCTACCCGTGTAGATTAAATAAATGATTCAGTTTGAAAATTCTGTATAGAATCCCGAATTCAACACAAACGTTCCTAAATTTGAAAAGATACACCCGAAGTAGGTTGTAGGTTGCATCAGCCGTAACGTTCTGAAAATAACAACCAAGATGAGAATAGTAGTTAGAATAATGAAAATGATTTTTTTTTTAATCTAATAGACACTAAAAAAGAAATTAAAACAAAAATATTATTTTGAATGAAATAAATTTTGTAAAACAAAAAATAAAAAAATAATTTTAAAAAATAAAGCAAAAAAAAAAAAAAAAACGAACATATTTTCATTATAGAGTAGACATCTTTTTTGAAATGAATAAAAAAAAAACATAATACAAAAAGAAAAGGTAAAAAAAAAATGGTTATTGAAATCAGATTGCATCCTCCTCCAAGAAATGCACAAATGTTTAATGGATCATTGGTCCCATGACGTCACACTCTTTGGGCTGTTATATCGTTGTAAACATTCATACACACGCACGCACACATTCTTGCGTTCAAAGTTAGTTTTTCAGAAAAAGAGAAAAGGAGAGAATGAGAAAAATTAATTATTTGCAAATAAAGAGTACATCTCTACTAGTACATAAAACGAACTTTGTATGTATGTCGACTATGGACTTCTAAACGAAGGTACTTTATTTGTCTGGCAGTGTTCTTAGATAGGTTTTGTATTGGCATATCTGTGATATGCACTGATAATAAAAAAAAATCAGATGAAAAAATGAGCATACACTTTTGACTAAAGTAACGCCTTAAACAGCATAACATCACAAGTGCATTTGATAAGTTTTAGAATCGCACAAGCAGTAAGGCCTGACATATAAAATCAACAATAGGTTCTTTGAAATTTAAGGGGCACGTTCGAAATGAATGCTTTTGTTTAAAGCACAACCATGAGCCATGATACTAGACTTTTGCATTTTAAACTTCAAGCCATTATATAAAAATAATTTGATAAAATCAACAGTAGATTCTCTACAGTGCAATGTAGACTACAATGTATTGTGGACTTAGTCACTGCGAGGAGGCATGTGAAGCTTCATCACAGTGCACTACAGTGGGTTCTTGACTAGAGCAGGCTATTAATTGGTTTGATTGAAAAAAGGTATGATTTCACCGATTTCGGTGACAATAAAAAATATGGGAGGGTGAAACATTCATTGATCCTCATTAAATCCCAGGCAACTTCGGGTCTCCCTGCTAGTTTCAAATTAATGTTGAAAAATGGCAATATTTTTTATACGAGTGCACACTCTACATCAAGAAAAAAAAAAAAAAAAAAAGTTTACCAGTGCTTAACGTCTAAGTCGGTGAAATTAAAAAAAAAAAAAGAACACGTTTAAAAATTAAAAAAATGTATCAATCGGCAAAGAAAAACGTTTTTCCTAAATATTCGATTTACTTCTTTTTTACTATTGATATTATAATTGATATTGATTTATTATGTTTAAAATTAAAAAAAACAAAAAACAATAGTTTAAAATATTATAATTTCTTTAAAATTGTATTTACAAAATATAACTTAACGACATGGCGTAGTTAACAAATTTACTGCTGGATAAATAGAGAGAGGGAATATCTAATCAGTATTCGCTTTCTTCTCTGGTTTCCTCTTCCCTGCATTAGTCACGTAATCAGCACTTCTCTACTGGCTTGCTTACGGATTTGGTACCAGTGGTTCTAAGTTTACACGCCAATATTATTTTATTAATCATGATATGTAAGCCATGCATGGCACAAGAAAAGACAGACCATGAGACGACTATCTATGATCAACACCTCGATGGACTTTTATTCTTGATATTTTTTCATATCGTTGTCAGAAAAACTATTTAAAAAGAAAAAAAAAACTTTTGAGAAGGACCTTATATAGTTGAAAGCGTATGTTTTCATTTTTTTAAGGTTGATAAATTGTTTATAACTTTCTTAAATGTACAGGATGAGTCATGGGAAACGGATATTTTTACAACGCTTCTTGAGTAAGGGATAGGGAGTGAGGAAAGTACTCTTTAAACCTGCTTAAGATGCCGTTCATTGTGTTGTTATTTATCTTTTACGTTAAATTTTGTTTTAGCTATTGATTTTGAATTTTCTTTTCAGTTCATTGCCCTCATGCTACCGTGGAGTCATGACCACCATGTGTTTGCTTATGACACTTTCCCGTGACTCCCCCAATATAAGAAAATCTATTAGGTTCTTCCCTTGAACTGACAGACTTTGGAATTCCTCTCAGTTTCCTGCTTCCCTGACGGTAATGACATGCAGATATTTAATTGTCATGTGAACAAAAATCTTGTTGCTCAACTCCCTACATGATGTCTTTGTAGATATGGTCCCAAATAGTTTGAGGTGAATAAGAATTAAAAATAAAAAAAAATTTAAAAAAAGAAAACGTTACAAATCTCGAAAGTAATTTATGCAATAATAAAATATATATATATATATATATATTTAATTGTAATTCAATGAATTTCAAAAAACTCTCATTGAAATGGATTTCATATCAAAAAATTTTTATTATTCTAAGCAAGACAAAGAATGTTTTAGAAAATTAATCTCCTTAACCTATAGGGTTTCGATGTCTACCATCTCTTCAGAGGAGAGAAAATATTAGCAAATATTTATAAGGTATGTACCCTATTTGCTAAAGTCAGTGAGACATGGAAAGTCAAAGTCAAAATAATAAATGTATCAGAAGTCCTGTAGCAGGAGGATTTGCAGAAAAAGGATATGAAAGTTTTTTTAGATATAGATTGCTTGGTAAAATCCATGTTATGCGTTCTTTACATCCGTTTGGTAATAAGGTCCAAGTTATATATTGGGTAATCCGCATAGCTGTGTAGATATCCGAATCGGGCAAGTGCTTGTATAAATGCCTCACTGACTTTAGCAAATAGGATGCATACCTTATAAATATTTGCTAATATTTTCTCTCCTCTGAAGAGATGGTAGACATCGAAACCCTATAGGTTAAGGAGATTAATTTTCTAAAACATTCTTTGTCTTGCTTAGAATAATAAAAATTCTTTGATATGAAACTCAACCACTTCATTTCATTTCAATGAGAGTTTTTTGAAATTCATTGAATTACAATTTAATTTATTTGCTCTATCTTGCATATCGAGCAATTCTTGTTTAGATGGGATAACTTATAGAATATCACTGCCAGTAATATTTTGTGAACCTTACAATCTCACGTTTCCATAACAACTGATTGCTAAATAAAAACTATTCTGAAGTATATATATATATATATATATATATATATATATATATATATAAGAACAAAATCCCGGACAAATCAGGGTTAGGTACATCTACGTTGATACGAATTTCGTAAGTTTTTGCTTTTTGTCACAAGAACAATATTTAGAAATTTTACTGCTCTTCAAATTCTTTTTTTTTTTTAATACAAAAATGCAAGAGAATGTTGGAAAACGAATTACAATAAGCTTCATTACGTTTCTGAGATAAGGATGGGCTATTCGTGTTATGTGGATTCTCCAGACTATTGTTTTCATCTTGAGTGATACTTTTACAAAATTCTGGTCTACATAACCTCCGACCTTCTTCAGGTGTATCTTGTTGAACTCGGGAATGTTTCTGTCGAACTCAGAAATTTGGCTGACGGAATAAGAGCATGCTAACCCCGTGAAGTAAATAAAGGGTTCCGTTCGAAATTTCGTCCAAATTCCCGAGTTCAACAGAAGCATTCCAGAGTCCGATTGTCAAATATACCTGAAGAAGGTCGGAGGTTACATTGACCGGAATGTTGTGAAAATGACACTCAAGATGAGAACAGTAGCTTGAAGAATACAAATTATATGAATAATCTTCACGATAGAAAATATACAACGATTTTCTAAAGGGTTTCATGAAATTTTTTTAGATAATGTTATTAAGATGTAATGTGGATACAGAATATCGGAAAACGTGTACGTCAGAGTTGCAATAAGCTTCACAATAGGAGAAAAAAATGCAACTATTTTAGAAGGCGTTTCAGAATTTTTTTTAGATAAGAACTGATAACATGTAATATTCAAACTACTCTCGCCAAGGTTCTGGATGCTGTTAACACCATCCTTCATCAGAAGCATCTTGTCGAATTTGAGAATCTTTCTGTCAAACCAGGGAATCCATACAGAATTCCAAACAAAAAAGTTTATTTACACCAAAATTGTAGCTTGTTCTCCTTTCAGCCATGATTAGGTCACCATCATATTGGGCGGGGTTACCCGAACCAAACTGGCTCTTCCCTTCCACAGCCTTAGAAAGAGCTTCAAGTTGTAAGCCAGTGTCTTCTGTCAATTATTTTGTGTAGGCCTTGGCAGGTCTTCCTACTTTAGCGGTTCTGTGTTTAAATCCCATAATACCTCATCACTAACGACCTCATAATTTTCTTCTGTAGCCGGCATATCTTTCTCTTCAATGTCCAACATATTCTTTCTCTTCTAGCGAAAATGTGTGTGTGTTTGGGTGTGTGCATTTTTTTGTATATTCCGCAGAGGCTTTTTTCGAGAGGGGGGGGGGCGCTCGGGAGGTTACTGTTTCTTAGAACTTTTTATATACTCCCTAGATTATAATATCTCCGATTTACGAAAGGAGGTCATCTATCTTTTATTTGAGCAACTTTTACACGCTATTTTTGCACTATTTCTTGCTCTCGCCTGTTTGTTTGGCTTTTCCGAATAAAAGCGAAACTACGAAAGCGAAGTCGTGTTCTCGGCCTTTCATGCTGAGACGTCCTTTCAATCAATGCGGGGGAAAACCCGTTATATCAGACAATTGCTATTCATTTGGACACTCCCTTTTTTATGGGGGAGCTGGTTTTCCACAACATCTTAGGGGGTGGGGAGACAAAGGAATATACAGAAACTGGCTTGCAGCCAAAGTTAAGTGCTGGATATCATTCCCCTATGACATGATGTTTGATTTGGTTAAATTTACGCACTTGTGTGAACTCATTCACTTAACTTTTTAATCGTTTAAGTTCACTTTTTTTTCCTACACACACACACACACACACACACACACACACACACTAATAAACACCTGGGCAACGCCAGGCACCCCTGCTAGTCAGTAATAAGAGAAAGAACACAATATGACCAGGTAGATATCTTAATTCATAATTGTATTCTTAGTATTACTCATACCGAGGATTAAAGACATTTGCTTCAAACTGAATGTGACTGAACTTGTATCTGTTGTGCCACGGTCCTTGTAGAAATTCTGTATGGATTCCAGAGCATAACAGAACGCATCACAAGAAGGTTAAAGGTTGGATCATCCAAGACATTGTGTGAATAACACCTAAGATTAGAACTTCAGTATGAATAATCCAAATAATACCAAATTTTTGTCCTTTAAAATTTTGAAGAATAGTTAGCAAAGAAAATTAATAAAACAATTAAAACAACCGCTGAAAGGTCGGAATTAAAAAGCTGAATAAAAAGGGATTTTAATTATTAAAAAGATTGCTAACATTTTTAGGTGCTTGAATAGTATGATTGAGAACAAATGTATTTTAGGTAAAACCACTATTACATACTTACGTGTCATGCCAGAATTAGTATAAATTCCAAAATTTACAAAATAAATAAAAAATAAAATAATAATCCAGTAGAAAAATAATTAAAAGTAAAATAAATTTATAAAATTAGAGTTTTATTGCATGTTTGAATTTGAAACAGTTCTTTGTGACCAATTCTCTATGACAAACAGACATATCTCCCTTGCTTTTAATCAAAATCTGTCTTGTAAAAATACAAAATGTCGGACAAGTAGTATATATGATTTTTATTTTTTTTGTAAAAACTATATCTAGCACATCTACTGTATCTTCTGTAATTTTTTTGAATTGATACTAATTTCGACATGACATGTACGCACATAATCATGTTTTTATCTGAAATACATTGGTTTCAAATCTCACTATTCTGCACTGCAGAAGCACCCATTTTTTAATATTACGTCATGTGTTAAGTTTTATGTGATGAGATATAATTATGAAATTAGTTGTCATGTTTTTCGTTGAAAATAAGTAGCTTAATAATTGTGACGTAAGCGATAGAGAAACATTTTTTTTAATCAGTAACAAAAGTTGTAATGAAATATAGTTGAAGAGATGTGTAAGTTGAGGATTAAACAATAAAATCATAGTAGTATCATAAGAGGAGATGAAATAAACTCTAAATATATTAAGCAGAGGTGTTTAATATGAGAACAACCTTCACACAACTAGATAGCAGAAAAGTGAATTTATATGAAAAGATCAGAGTTCCCTCCCTTTGAAGAGAAATTATTTTCTAGTAGATCACAAGGTCTCATATATCAGCATAGGGTTTAGAATTAAGACAAGATTTCTCACTATTTCTGGTCATTACATAGAAAATATGACAAGTAAATGCATTGTGCTTTGCAATCTAGGCCATTCTTGAGATAGCTTGTTCTGTATTGATGATCCTGTGCAGTTCTAGGAGGTCCACCGTCCTAGGCTTTGCCTTCTCCCTTTGAGATTGGTGTTATTCTATTGCTAATCGCCTAAGATATCCCTGCCAAGTTATGCCGATAGGGCTGCTCAGGAATTTTTTGCAAGCCTGGGTACTCTTCCACTAGAGCACTGGCTTTTCAAACCCAACTTTTCGACTCTTGTGTCACATCATCCCGCTTTAGAAGATAAATAACTTCTAACATACATTTTGGATCTTTTTATGAATGAGGTGTGCATTTTTATTTCTATATGTATTTTTTGTTTAACATGTTTTTGTTATTAACTTTATACTTTGTCGTAGACAATCTATTAATAAATGAAATGTCTTTGACACGCCGTTTTTAATTGCTTTTTACTTTCCCACACATGCTTTACCACCAATGTAACACATGATGAATTTTAACAACACACCAGATACCCAGAGAAGTAATTTAAATTATCTACTTAGTATCTTGATAAAAAAGAATTAAGTATTTCCATTTTTCATATGTATCATTTACAAGTTGTCACAAAAAACAAAAAACAAAAAAAAACAACAAAATACAATTATATTTAGAATGGATTGCCAACATTCATTACACTACTCAATTTTTGTAGATGCATCCATGTATCTATATAAGATTTAGCTGCTTAATTTTAATGGCATTTCAACCTTAGAACATTGAAGTTAAGCAATGTTTGGTCTGGCCAGTATAGGAGATCATTTGGAAATATCAAGCTTTGTAAGGAGGAGGACGTTAACACTATCCTGTAAGATCAACCAAAGCCTTATGTCATCTCTCCTGACAGGCATAGACAAACAATTAGGGACTGTTTTTGAATTTGATATTTCCATGAAAGTTCCTCCTTTGGAGGAAGCTGATTCAATCTACCTACGATGAGTAGTGTTTTGATATTATAGAATACTGCAGATTCAAAGTATACTTGGCCCTGACTAAGTGGCATAGCTAGAGTAAACATCACTTGGGGTGGTCTACTCAAATGTCACCTCACTCACATTTGAAATGTAAAGAATAACTTTAACTGAATATTGAAATATCTATGCATCTGCTAGATGCCGAAAGGAATCCTTTTAATATATTTTAATATATTCTTTTAATCTATTGGTTTAGGCAACTTTTCAGCTTTCAAACAAATGTTTTCTTTCAAAATTTTAGTTTTCATTAATAAGCAAAGTTTATAGACTATCATTTTGACAACTATGTTTCCTCTGAGGATATGAGCCATTCGTTGAAGCCCAATGGAATAAGAAAAAAAATGTAATTTTTTTGTATTCCTTGTTGAAAAATAAATTTGTTGTAAATTTTAATTTACAGAATTTAAATCCAATTTCTTTATTTTCTTGCTCTATCTTGAATATTGAGCTTTTTCATCTGGTTGGTATTGTTATAAATATTAATACTAATATTTATACTTGCTTTAAGGTTACAGAATTATTCAATTTGTAAACTAAAATTAATTATATATATAACCAAGCAAATAGTATTAAATGCAACGGAGACACTGCTTTATGATTCTTTTTTTTTTTTTTTTTTTTTTTTTTAACTTTTCGATTTTCCGTATAATCTTTTTTGTATCAAAATCAAAGATATTAATAAAAAGTTCCATAATTGTTGCTGTCACGAGCGCTTTTGATTCGTCCGTGAATCATCATCAGGTGTTGAAGTAAAAGTGCGCACAGCAACGAAAATGAGAATTAAAAGTGAAAACAAAAATATACAGTACTTCAACACCTGAAGATGATTAGTGGACGAATTGAAAGCGCTCGTGACAACAACAACTATGAAACGTTTATTAATATTTTTGATTTTGATACAAAAAAAAAATTATACGGAAAATCGAAAAATAAAAAAAAAAAAGAAGAATCATAAAGCAAAGTGTCTCTGTTGCATTTCATAATATTTGCTTGAATGAAAAAATGCTGCCTAAATATTCCAATTTCAAATTTATACATTATATATATATTATACATTATATATATATATATATATATATATATATATATATAAACACAGACACACATGCATGCATATCAGGATCTGAACATAGTATACGAAACCAAGTCTATGCAACGATTAACACATATGCAGACATACATATACACAATGGTATGTGAACAACACAGTCAATGATCATAAACACACACACATGTATACATGCATAAAAACATTAAATCGTAGAAATCTTATACAAATTAAACCAACCCGAATAGAAAAGCAAATAACCATGAAGAAATCTTCACAAGTAAAGCAATAAGGTGACAAGATCTATTGCAATAATGATGACGATGAGGCAGCATGCATTAGTCTTTAGCAAAGAATTGGTGTTAGTTGAAAAGTGACAAAGAATTTGTAAATTGCTTCCCAACCTTTAAAAGTTCAAGACCACCCTTTCATCTCGGGTCAAAGAGTTTTTGGTATTTATGCAGAATATGGACCAGGTTATTGCTGGTACATCCTGGGAAGGTTATTTAAATTGCTGAGAAATGTCAAACAAATTTTTTTTTTTTTCTTCGCAAAAACGCTGTGCAATTTTTAAGGTGCCGAATGAAAACTTTGTATTTCTTTTTACCGAAAACAATGGCCAATATTTAATATAAACCATGCTAAAATATTTAGAAAGCTATTCTTAACATGGGGAGGGTGGGCTTTTAACTATTCTGTACTTTCACCCCCAACAATTTAACAAACTATAAAAAATATTTTTTTAAAAAATTAATCAAAAAAAAAAAAAAAAAAAAAAAAGATATGGTTTGCCAATTGTCAGTTGCTGCAATTTCATTGACTAAATGTTTTAGCACCTCCCGGCGGTTTAAATAACTTGCCCGGAATATGGAGATAATTTGGTCATCATTCTTCATAAGTATAAAGTTCTTATGAAAATAAACAAATGTCTTTACAAAAAGGACATTTTCTTATCTAACATTAATTGATTATAAAATTTAGGTTTTGGATAAAACTAACCATTGTAGATGTCAAAGTCACATGACTACGGCTGAAATCTCAGAATTTTTAGATTTGGTCAAACTACATTAATTGGTCAGTCTCTCTCTTTCTATTTAGTGCTATTCATTTAGTGCCAATTTTCTCTTGTCCAGATATTAGGCATTTCCGGTACTTATTTAGAATTAAATCATAAAAAAAAAATACTCAATTGAAAAAATAACATAAAAATCTTTATGATGTACGTACACGTTATGGAACTAACTTGTCATATTCTAAAAATCATATCATTATTTGAATTTGAATGCCTACCAGGTACTATCTTTGCATATTTAAGCTCTCTCTATACAGGGGTTTATCGATGGAATATATATATATATATATATATATAACTAAACCTTGACTAAATATTCAAAACAATACAATATTTGAAGCTGCAATAAGACCCCCTCAGCAAAGCTATACACTGAAAGGGCACCTTATAATGATGTAATCTCAAGTAACAGCTCTTAGCTTGGTGCTCCACTAAACCAAATGAATTCTTATTCTGAAATCTGACAAGATCAAAAAAAAACAAAAAAACACACTAACTGATAAATGATATAATTAAGTAGTCAGTCCTCACTAACGTTCACAGGTAACATGAATTGGAACATTGAGGGCATTGCCGGGGCTGCTGCGAAAAAGGTGGGCTCTTTCTTCCGTGCTAGAAAGTTACTTACACCAGATAGTATCCTGTACCTCTAAAAAGCTACTGCATGGAATACTATTGTCACATTTGGGCTGGTGTATCTGTAACTCATCTGTCATTCCTAGACAAGGTTAAAAAAAAGAGTCACCAACCTAATAGGCTCCGCACTGCCGGCCATACTAACCTCTGTTCCATCGCCAAAATGTGGCATCCCTATGCCTATTTTACAAGTATTTTCATGGTAAGTACTCGGACAAGCTTAAAGCACTTGTTCTCCTCAACATAAATACCCCCCGACAAACCCAACATGCAGCAAAATCCCACCCCTACACTGTACAGATCTCTAGATGCCGTAAAACCTTCTACTTAAATAGTTTCTTCCCTTCAAACTACTAGACTTTACAATTCCCTCCCAAGTCCCTGGTTTCCCAACTGTACTGACATGCAGAAGTTCAAGTGTAATGTGAACAGACATCTTGCCGCCCAACCCCCTACATAGTATTCCTGAAAATGTAGTCCCAAATAGTAGCATCTTACAACTTAGTGGTGCTATGCCTTATTTGGGGTGTAAAACAGTAAAAAAAAAAAAAAAAAAAAAAAAAAATTAGAAGATTGGTCTGTGGAAGCAGAAAAGGTTTGGAATCACTTTACAAAGAGTTGAAAGGCATAAAATTAGTAGAGAACCGAAAATCAAACAACGCTCAAATGAACCAGCCACACCAAATAACAGTCCAAACCGACCTGGATGGAGGAAATTGTACTGCCATATCCTTAATCGTGGTTAATGTAGCTCGACGCATGGGAGGGGTTTCTATATGGGACAGTTCCAAAGCTTTGTATAAATGATCCCAAGTATCTATATAGTCGTTCTGAGGCTGATAAACTGGGTTAAGTAGTTTCAGCTCTGTCGGAACAGATTCCGCTTCCTTTGTGCTGGCCAAGAAAAAATAGAGTTGCAGCAAAAATGGAAATAAAGAAAAAAATTGTATTAAAAGCATAAAATTGCAAAAATTTGAAACGGAAAACAATTTTTAAAAATCGGAATATTTAGAATTTAGTAAATAAATCAATAATCTGAAACGAAATTGAAAAGGTATTAAAAATGAAACTTTCAAAAATTTGTTATGAAAATTAATCTTTATAATAATTAAATAAATACGTTGAGACAAAAAAAAACGTGAACTTTTTTTTTAAGTTAAAAAGTATAATTTACTTCAAAATTAAAACAAAAATAAAGAATCTTAAAGAATTTTTTTATAAATTGAAAAGAATATTGTTATGAATTAAAATATTTTTTGTAACTTTAAAAATACCTTTAATTAAAAAAAAACGTTAAAAAACGTTAAAAAACGTTAAAAATACCTTTAATTAAAAATAAAAATAATTAAAAAAAAAACGTTAAAAATACTTTTAATTAAAACAACGTTATAAAAAAACGTTAAAAAAAACGTTAAAAAAATCGGAATATTTAGAATTTAGTAAATAAATCAATAATCTGAAACGAAATTCAAAAGGTATTAAAATGAAACTTTCAAAAATTGTTATGAAAATTAACAAAAAAAAAGAACCTTAAAGAATTATTTTTTATAAATTGAAAAGAATATTGTTATGAATTAAAATATTTTTTGTAACTTTAAAAATACCTTTAATTAAAAAAAATAAAGTGGATAAAAAGATTGATCTAAAAAAAAATTAACATTTAATTTTTTTCTCCAAATGAAATTAAAAATCAGAATTGAAATAAAAATAAAAAAGAATCTAATCCAAAAAAATATTTTATAAATTATTTTTTATCAATTAAAAATCCATGTAATTTTATAAATTATTTTTTATCAATTAAAAATCCATGTAATTTTATAAATTATTTTTTATCAATTAAAAATCCATGTAATTTTATAAATTTTTTTTATCAATTAAAAATCCATGTAATTTTATAAATTTATTTTATCAATTAAAAATCCATGTAATTTTATAAATTATTTTTTATCAATTAAAAATCCATGTAATTTTATAAATTATTTTTTAGCAATTAAAAATCCATGTAATTTTATAAATTATTTTTTATCAATTAAAAATCCATGTAATTTTATAAATTAAAAATCCATGTAATTTTATAAATTATTTTTTATCAATTAAAAATCCATGTAATTTTATAAATTAAAAATCCATGTAATTTTATAAATTAAAAATCCATGTAATTTTATAAATTAAAAATCCATGTAATTTTATAAATTAAAAATCCATGTAATTTTATAAATTATTTTTTATCAATTAAAAATCCATGTAATTTTATAAATTATTTTTTATCAATTAAAAATCCATGTAATTTTATAAATTATTTTTTATCAATTAAAAATCCATGTAATTTTATAAATTATTTTTTATCAATTAAAAATCCATGTAATTTTATAAATTATTTTTTATCAATTAAAAATCCATGTAATTTTATAAATTATTTTTTATCAATTAAAAATCCATGTAACATTATTATAAATCAGAACAGAACTAAAGAATCTAATAAAAACATTGTCATATAATTTATAAATTAAGTTTTGTATAAATTAAAACTAATATTAATTAAGAAAAATGATTAAAAATCAATAACAAAAATTCATTTAACAATATATATAAAATGAATCCAGGAAATAAAGCACAAATCAATCTAAAAAACAAAAGGAAATGCATTAAAAATATTTTTTTTTAAATAAAATTAATCAAAAATTGTTTAATGTCAAATTAGCAAAATAAGCAAAAACATTGAAAATAAAAATGTTCTTAAGCAAAAGAAAGTCTAATGTACATTTATTTTCATAATTAAATCTTATTTATAAATTAAAAAAATGTAAAATATCTTTTATAAATAAAAATCATTTCAATAAAAAGATGTTAGAATTTAAAAAAAGTAACTAAATAAATATAAATCTCACAGTATTTTATAGATTAAAAATATTTTTTATAAATTAAAAAAAGTGACTGAAAAATTAATAAAATGTAACCATATTTATTTAATGAATCAAGGAAATTTTGAAAATAAATTGATTTATCTAAAAAAAAAAAAAAAAAAAATCCTGAATAAACTTGAAATTATTTTTTGAAGAGGAAATAATACTAAAATTGTTTAATGCCAAATTGGAAAAACAAGCAAAAAAAAAAAAAAAAAAAAAATGTTGGAAAACAAATTTCACAAACACAACAAAATCCTAAACACTACAGAGAGTAAAACTTATTTGAAACAGGAGTTAATCTACAGGAACGAACAAGTTTAGTATCATGGTACAATTAAGGATATTTTTTAAGGAGATGCACCACAGTTAATAATAATTGAAACAAAAAAATCGTACCCCTGAGGTGTTGCTGGCCTAAAGACGAAAGGTAAAGTCTCATTAAAATATGCGATTCAAATAATTAAAACATAAAACAGGGTTAGTATTCAATAATTCATGTGACAAAAAAAAAAAAAATAGCAAAAAAAAAAAAAAAAAAAAAATTAAAATATTGAAAAATTTATTTTCCCCCAATCACTCCAAGTTTAATTTTCATTTTATTTTAATATTTTCTAGCCTGCTTCGTTTTCTTTTATGTTAAATGTTGAGCAGATACATCCACTAGTAGCTAAAATAAAATGGAACCATTAGAGGGATAAATGGAGATGAACTTTATTATCTTGAGTTGAAAATTGCTTAGGCTGTAGGACTACACTAAAAACGGATATGACGTCAGATGGCCCAAAGAAAGACAGTGCTAGAAAAAGTCTGCTTTGGAAGTATGCATAGACGTCAGACATTGTATGATATGGGCTGACAAGGTATAGTTCTTTAGTGATTTCAATTTCTTCTCTTGCTGTGAAAATATACTGAAACCGGATATGATGTCATACTGACAAAAGAGAGCAGAAAATAAAAAGGTGAGTTTGTTTGGAAGCACATAAGGTATTTGAACAATAAATGCTATGGGCGGACAAGACATAACTAATTAATAATTATGATCTTTGTCTTATTAGTCAGTAATTTGGAATGATCGTATTAATTAAATGAGTACTGTCTTCCAATTTTATGTAGAGTTAGATTTTTTAATGTATTAAAGCTTTAATTACAGGATGAACCTCAGTCTGGAAGGATCACAGTGTAAGCATGTACAGGAAGAAAAAAATGTCAACAAAAATAATAATTTGTAAACCATAATGTGTGTACTAATTAGTGTAAGTTGGTTTTATGATACAAGATTGACAATACAATATGATTCTCTTTCTGGCTGGAGCTTCAAAGTTATCGGACATGCTCTGATAAACTAGCCATTTTTGTGTGGTTCTGATTATAATAGTCCTCCCATAATCAATACAAATCTAAGTCACATTTACATGATCGTTTATGCATATTCTCTATCTTCAGCCCTGGCAACACATGTTTTTATCCATATATTATTAGGAAAGAACAGGAATGCCTACTGGAGAGAACTTGACTGCCTACTAGATGCTATCCTAGAGTGTCTAAGGTCTCTCTGTACAAGTGTTTGTCAGAACAACCTGACATGAGGATACTTTTTCCATAGAAGTAAACCCTGACTAAATATTCAAAATCACATAGTATTTGCTGCCCAAATAAGATCTCTACACTATAGCTAACTCACATTAGCTTTTACGAGGAACGAAGCACCTTCTCCAAGTGATGTTACCTCAAGTAATAGCACGAAGCTGGATACTCCACCAGACTAGATAAATTCTTGTCCTGGAATCCAGTAAGACCAAGAGACCAAAACAAAAGATATACTTCAACATATGAGAATGGTTAATTGGGGAGAAGAAAATTATGTTCTCAATTTCTTTCCTAACTCAGTGTTTGAGAGATAAAGAATCTTTATGGAACATTCGAATGTCTATGTATCTAATATAGAGTTCAACTATTAGCCCCAGGAAGTGGGCCCCTTGATTTCTGAGAACCTCGACTGAAGTAAAATAAAATAACAAAAAAAAAAAAATGATAGGATTGCGTGTGTATTATTTATTTTGTGTGTCCCGTTTACATCCAAGTGACTATCGTTTAATTTTTATGAACTTCCATTTCTTGTAATAAAAAATCTTACCAAGAATTCTTCATTAGTTTTGGTTTCGGTTATAGCTAATGGCAGTCATCTTTTTTTTTGTTTTTTTTATAAATAATTTTATCAAGAATTCTTCATAAGTTTTGGTTTCAGTTTCGATTATAGCTGAAGGAACTCAAGTTATATATACATACACACACGCACACACACACACATATATATATATATATAAGTTTTGGTTTCAATTCAAGCTGATGTACCCAACTCATATGGATATATTTTTTATTTTTGAAATCACAACTTTATAAAATATAAAAATCGATAAAACATTAACTCTATAATAATACATACGAAATCTGCAAGAATTAAAATATCGTATTCAAGGGTATTTTATGACCAGACGTCCCTGCTAGCTTAGATAAATAATTTTGAAGTTTTAACGAAGGAGCGTCTCCATTTGCGCTGAACATCTACAGAATGCCAACATCAATAAGTTACATATGAATAAGTCTCCTGTGGAATTTCCACAGGTCCCGCTAGTTCAAGTATCATTTCAAGGATTTGTAAGCGTAATAAATAAAAAAAAAAATAAGGATAGGATGGAGGAAACTTGGTTTTCTAAAAAGATGAGTTGGCATTGGAAATGAGAGGCAGGCAAAACGTAGGATTAGACATTTAATTGGCACAGGTATATAAATAATTGGGTGGCAAGTGTATCAACAAAATGATGCAGATGTATGAAAAGTGAGGTTGTTCAAAATGTTGGTAAGGTAGGCAGGCAATCAGTAATCTATAAAATAATGAACAGACATAATTTATAAATTATAGGGGTTAGACAACTTAATCAGAAAATTTTCAATGTTGTAAAAAAAAAAAAAAAAAAAAAAAAAAAAAATGCAGCTAAGTCTATACGTTCTTCCTGAGTAGAGGTCTCTAGGTACCAGGAAAGTTTATACTTCAATAGTTTATTTTCTTTGACCATTTGTCTTTGGAATTACCTCCCTGATACCTGTTTCCACAACCATACCAACATACAGAGAGTTAAACATAAAGTGAACAAGTATCTTGCTTTCCAACTCT
Source organism: Euprymna scolopes (assembly GCF_053919585.1). Lineage (NCBI taxonomy): Eukaryota > Metazoa > Mollusca > Cephalopoda > Sepiida > Sepiolidae > Euprymna > Euprymna scolopes. Next base: position 27,216,369 of record NC_136492.1, on the reverse strand, counting down.
CCATTTAGTGCACCCTTATAGAAAATATCTCCCTTATGCTTGATGGTAAATTTTCCTTATTCCAGGTAAAAAAAAAAACAAGCCTCTCATGAATTAGTTGAACGTTTTTAATTAGTTTAGTGAAAGCATTTTTAAAATTGTGTATTCAGCATTTTTTTAAAACGTTGCAATTTTTTTTAAACGTTACTGGATATCATTACAAAGATTGGACGATTATATTTATAGCCAGGTTCGATAAGAACGGACCAATCGCTGAATAAAATATATTGAATATCTTTGAATTTTTCAGACCATTCTTTACTAATTTTTACTGGAGACAACTACAGTTAATATTTACATTTGGATAATTTTATTTTCTTCTTTTAACATCCCTTTTTGGATCACTTTTCTATTAAAACAAAGACATTCCACTCAAGAGGTACATTATTTCAAAAGAATGTAGTGCTAACTTGCACCATCAATGTTATTTAACTACAGTGGAATCGGAAATCAGAAAAAATTTAGCATACTTTCCAAATTTGTTTGGTTTTGCTTAAAAATTTTCCATATACTGTTGCAATGTTTTTTGTTTTTTTTTTCGTCATAAAATATTGGGTATTTTTACAAAGATTTGGACGATTGTATTTATAGTCTGGGGTGATAAAAACGAATGAATAAGCTATTAGAATCGTTGTATAAAATGTACTGAATTTCTTTGAACTTTTGGATTCATAGTTTTTCATCTTGACATGAGAAAAGTACCAAGCTGATTCTGACAGAATAAATATTACTTTTTTTTATTTGGAATTATTTGCAATTCAAAACTTCTCTGACTGGATTGATATTGCGAATTTTTGCTTGGGACAACTACATTAAATATTTGCAATTAGATCATATTCTTTTTCTCCTCCACACACGTTTGAAAGTCAAACATGTCTGGCAATGACTTGTCGAAGTATATAGCATCACAAATATGCCACCTGACCACCTGGTTTGAGTAAGAACATTACATATAGGAATTTATATGAAATAAGTATGTATAGGAGCCTTGCAAGGCTCCTAACTATTACGCTAATAGGTGGCTGCTGTGCGAGTCGTATATATATATATATACGACTCGCACAGCAGCCACCTATTAGTGTAATAGTTAGGAGCTTTGACTGTCGTACAGGCGGTCGGGTTTCAATCATGGCTTGAGGTAGTTGCCTGTCTAGCCGCACTGATGAGCTGTGAAACAGCGAAACAGTACTGTATGTTGATGACTATAATGCTCCTTATCTTGAGTTGAGCATATTGAGAAGTGATACACGAATTACCATTAGCGTATAAGCGATGCTCTTTGTGTAAACAAATCGAGCTTAGGTATCTTGGACGATGTCAAAACATCGTTAAACTCACGACACACAGCAGCCGCCTATTAGCGTAACGGTTAGGAGCCTTGACTGTCGTACAGGCGGTCGAGTTTCAATCCTGGCTTGAGGCAGTTACCTGTCTAGCCGCACTGATGAGCTGTGAAACAGCGAAACAGTACTGTATGTGGATGACTTGTACATATACACATGTACCGTAGTGTGCAGAGAACATTTTCAGGGCAAGTCCCCAAGTAAAAGAAAAAAAAATGGTGTCTTAGTGAGGCGCAGGCCTATAATATATTCCTCTGAAAAGTGTATTTTTAAAACAGGACTAAAAGGGACAGGTGCTTGGCCACCCCTTGCACCTGCGCTTCTACACGTCCCTGCACATGTATTGATTCAATATAATAAAACTTATACTTTAAGTTGCTTTATTGTGAATCTGTCCGTTAAATCTTTGCATTCTATAAACCTAACTTTCGTTTATATAAAAGATATTCTTTCGGCATTCCTTTTTGGATTATTTCTCTATCACAAGAATGACTCCATTCAAGATTAAACAAAGACTAGTAAATAAAATAAATATATGTAATTAAAACTTACGCATATTCTGGAAGTTCCTTAGCACCAGACATTTCAAGATGTTTGAAGTGGTCTCTGCAAAAATATAAAATTAAAAAGATAGCTATTAACAGACAACGTTTGGATTTCCTTTATCACACACGCTTGTATTAAAGTTATGTTTTCTAATGTGAGCTTGTGTTGTTTTCTTTTTTTTTTATATACTTGTGAACCAGTGTTTGCACCTTTGAACACTGCCAAAATGACACGCCCAGAACAAGAAAAAGTATTGAAGATGTAGGAAAAGAAAAACAGCGAGAAATTCCACATACAACCGCCATCTTTCTTTTAAGCCGGCCATAAAGTTCTAGTAGCCGGTTTGTAATTGGTTTAAATTTGAATGTGATTTGACTTGGCGCCTTTTTTGTATTCATGCGTTTATTTTTCAGTCCAAGAAGGAACATGAAACGGTATAGACTCAGATCAGCGGTTTTCTCACTAGGGAGCGAAGACAATTCCTTCATGAACACCAAACAGTTGGTGAATGAAGGACACATCTCTATAAGTGGAGACAACTTATTTTGCTGAACCTATTCAAATCAGGGAGGACATTCTACTACTGTTTGGCATGTTATTATCCAAATATTGGATCTCATCTTATTTCTTCTTTAGCCTCAAGGGGCTTACATTATGCCTGATTATAGGCACCATCATTCCGGTTTGGAAAGGTGATGAAGCATACATAAAGAACAAATTGTCACAATCTCCTGTTCATTAGCAAACTAAAATCCCACATGATATATTAAAGCAGAAATATGTGAGTTGAGGAAAATATTTGTTAGTAAATATAATAAAGTGAAGATTTTATAGACTCAACTAAAAAAAAAAATAACCTACAACTTTAGATTTTAAATGATTTTACGTTAACGGGGCGATATTCAATTTTGCAACGTGATGCAATTGAAAAGAAATCCCTAAACCGAAATCAAACGCATACGTTACTCAAGTAAAAATTTCCAGCTAATTAACGGTGTTATTTAATAAATTTAATTTAATTTGGTGTCTGCATACACTCTAGACATTCAGAAACAACTAAAACAGTTCGGGCTATAAATTATGCATCTCAGAAACAGTTATGATCATTATCTCTACTCAAAATAAGAATATAATCAACACTAAGAATGAGTGTGTATGAAAGAAATCTCTTACAATAAACAGTGTTAGGGCCAGTAGTTGTTAAGGGGGGTGCACATAGTTTCACAAATGATGCTGTGGGTCGGGGTATCCATGGTTTGACAGTCAGATGAACAAGTAGGTTTATGTTTCCAGTGGTTAACGATGATGTGATCTACTTTTTGGCCGGATTATTCTTCTTTAATGAGGATCAATAAATTCTTAGCTGATAAATAAACCATGTTCGAGAGATGCCAATAAACATTTGAAATCAACATAGCAAAATAGTTGCTAACAATGTCATAATAGAAGGAAAAAAAAACAGTAAATAGCATAACTAGTAATAGAACATTAAAAGTCTTTCAACAGGTTTAAATATAAAGATATAAGCAACTGTCATGTCGGCAGATGAGGGAGGGTAGGTGAATAGACAGAACTGCATCATGGACAGATTCTTCAAAATGGTGATTAAAAATTGTGTACAAGTGATAACAGTCATAATTCTGTTAAGATTATGACATGAAAGTTTCGTACGACATAGTAATAGGAAAAAAGACCCACATTTGTACATTTTCTACATCATAAATCATGAACAAAATACTGCCACACTCTGATAAAGTTTAAGGTCATATCCAGGATCATATCAGGAACAGATTCTTCAAAATGGCAATACAAGTGATAATATTCATGGTTTTGTTAAGCTGATGACATTATGAACATTTTGGAGTTAAAATCATTTTTGTATTACATAGTAATAGTGAAAAAAATATTTTTACACTTTCTGCATCACGAACAAAATACTGCCACCATCTTGAAATTCCATCGATTATAATGATATGTTCATTCATCTAAAAAAAGTGCTTTCCTTCAAATTTCATAACAGATTTTAATACCATTTCATAATCTTAAAAAAATCATGTTATTGCATACACACAATTTTAACCACAATTTCAGACTCAAATCTAAACGTTTATCATAGGATGATAGTTTATATTTGTGACAAAAGTTCTTGTCAGATTTTTATTTAAAAAAAAAAAAAATGTTTTTTTTTTTGCCATTTTTACATGATTTAAAAGAATCATTATAAGACCCACCTTAGCATGATTTTTTCGTAAACTTTTGTAATTTCTGCATCTGCTTTTGTGGGCTTTCGCTGTAACCATTTTTTGAGGTAACGGTCATCGTAATATTCCAAGTATTCCTGAAAAAGAGAAAAGTGGTAAAATCTTGGCCAAGAAAGTGTTACATTTTTTTTTTTTTTTACTAAACTTTATAATGTACTGCAGCAAAATTAGTATGTGAAAATAAGGTTAAAAAATGGAAAATTCAACAAAAGATTAGTTAAAAACATTGAATTCTTCATTAGAGGTCAAGTTAAAAGTTAGGCTGACATGTACAGGATGTTAAGTAAAGAGAAGAAGTATAAGAAAAAAAAAAACTAGAGATTTCTCCATTTTTAAAGAGTCAGATGTTGAAATCATTGGAAGCAGTTTTTCTGGCTTCAACACACCCTAGTGTTGAGTCAGAAAAACGCAATTCATCTAGATATACTTGTAGATTACTGTAAGAAGTTAATCAATAAATAAAATTATGTTGGTTCTGCTTTTTGGAATTTTGGTGTCAAAGTGATTGGAGAACTGTTTTTGAGGCTTCAATCATCCTATGATAGTCAAAATGGGGAAGATGCAGTTCATCTAGATTTACAAAAAAACTATATAATTTTTATTTCATTTAATTATTTGTGAACAATTATTTTCATCTTCTAGTTGTTGTTTTGATGATATTTCGGCCAATTATTCCTCTGACCATCATCAGATGATTAACTTTTTTTTTTTTTTTTTTTTTTTTTTTTTTTTACACAGTGATCACCACTTATCAAGGCCCGGAAGCCACTCAGGGATAAGGGTTATTGCAAGTACATTACGTTAGTGTGGAGATTTGCTGAAGTGTTTAATTAAGGGGGCGGTTCATTAGGAATTTGTTAACATTGGACTTGAAGATATCCAAGTTGTAGTCCGGAGGGAGCAGGCAGACGGAACAGAGTTCCACAGGCGTGCAGTTCTAAAAATGAGATAGGAATGTCAGAACTTCAAACTGCATTCAAAGCAATTACTGTCTTCCATAGTTGTCTCACCACAGTTTGGCCAACTAATCCTCTGACCAGCTTTGGGATGGATTAAAACCGCTACCTTCGGGGCCCGTGGCGCAGTGGATAGATATGCGGAATATCTATAATTCCAGGTGACATTGTCTGAAGGTAGCGGTTTCAATTCCACTCAAAGCCAGTCAGAGGATCAGTTGGCCAGGCCGTGGTGAGACAACAACAACTATGGAAAGCAGTAATTGCTGCGGATGCAGTTTGGAGATTCAACATTCCCATCTCGTCGCATTTCCAACTCATTTTAACAGTTTTACTTTACCGTAATCATGCAGTTGGGGCATGTCATAACATTAGCTTGTGTGCATTTTACGTTATTTTGTGCATGATTTTGTGAAAACCCAACAAACCAATTTTGAGAAAATCAAGAAACTGAACAGACTGTGACAAAAAAATAAAATCATTTCCGCGTAAGATTAGATTAAAAGATCAGCAATGATATATAAATAAAAAATCATTACCTTAAAGTAATATTTTCCATGAAAACCAATGATGTCTTCCATTCCAGCCATCAGATGATCAGTTACCTAAAATCAAATAACAAATATTAAATGATTTTTTCAATTGATCCAGTCATGACTTAACTATTACAGAATCAGTTAAGCAATACATAATTTATTAAATGCACTATTTTTTTTTTTTTTTTTTTTTTTTACATGGGGGTCACCACTTATCAAGGCCCGAAGGCCACTCAGGGATAAGGGTTATTGTGTGTACAGTAATCAATGAGATAGTATTGTAGTAATCATTAGTATTGGGGGTTTTGATAGAGTGCCTTACTTAAGGGGGCGGTTTGTCAGGAGTTTGTTTATGTTGGACTTGAAGACGTCCAAGTTGTAGTCAGGTGGGAAACAGGCAAGCGGCAGAGAGTTCCACTGGCGTGCAGTTCTAAGAAAGAAGCTTTGCTCATGGAATATCCGTTTGGATTTAGGCATAGATAAAGAGTGGGGAAAATTATTGACAGTAGTTTCAGCCAGACGGGTGTTTCTCGTGAAAGATTGGCGAGGAGGGGACAAGGGATCGGAGCTCAGACGAGCACCTGCCATGGAAATAATGATAAAACAAAGACAGGCTCACAATGTCTCTTCTGTGGGAGAGAGGTTGCAGGGAAGAGAAAAGGGCATCCCCCACTAAACCACGAAGTCTATTTTGTACTCTGTCAAGGCAGGATAGGCTGTTTTTAGCAGCTCCTTCCCAGATGTGGCAGCAGTACTCCATCCTTGGACGTACCTAGCTTTTATAAAGATACACGTTAAAATCTATCTATATAGATAGATATATAAAAGTGAAAATGTGTGTGTGTGTGTGTGTGCCTTTTCCTACCAAATAACTCTCAATTTTCGGTCTACAGACTCGAAATTTAACATATGGGGTATTGAGATTTGGGAAAATTTTTTTAATTTGGCTGTGAAATGGTCAAAGTTCAACGATTCGAGCTTTGAAAACAATATAAAACTCCTGTCAATTTTGAGTCTAAACACTTGAAATTTTAGATGTAGAGTACCTGGACATGAGTACAAACTTTTTATTATACATATACATATAAAAGTTTAATAGTACATAGGGCCTGAGCAAAGCCGGGTTGCACTGCTAGCATATCTATGAAAGTGAAATTGTTTGTGCGTGTGTACACATTTCCCTACCAAATTACTCTGTCAATTTTCAGTCTAGTGACTCAAAATTTAATATAAGGGGTATTGAGATTTAGAAACATCTCTGTAATCCGTTTTCGGCCAAAAATTTGGCTGTCAAGGGGTTAAAGTTCAACGATTCGACATTTGAAAACTCTACCAAACTTCTCCACCAATTTTGGGCCTATACACTTGAAATTTTAAATATAGGTTACTTGGACATGGATCAAACTTTTTAATTTGATTTAATCCCAAAACAATAAATGTTAAAGGATCAAAATTGGGGTCAAAGTTAAAAATAATTTGATCTTTCAGCCAATTTTTGGTCTAAACATTTTTAATTTTACAAAAAGTGTATTCAGACATGGGGCAAGCTTTTGAATCGGTTTTTGGCCGAAAATTTGGCTGCCAAGGGGTCACAGTTTAAAATTTTTTTCGACCTTTGCGGTCTCTAGCAAACTATTCAGCTAATTTTGGGTCTAACCATTTGAAATTTTACATAAAGGGTATTTAGACATGCAGCAAACTGATTAATCAGTTTTGGGGTGAGAATTTGGCTGCCAAGAGGTTAAAGAGCTGTCCTTTGTAGACTCTTCCAAACTCCTCTGCTAATTTTTGGTCTAAACACTTGAAATTTTAGATATAGGTTACCTGAACATCAGTCAACTTTTTAATATATATATATATATATGCATACATATGCACATAAAGTTATGAACAGTACATAGGTACTGGGCAAAGCCGGTCTGAACTTCTAGTATGTTTATACTTTTAACTTTAAACATTCTAGGCGTATTAAATTAAAATAAATTTTGCCAAAGAATTCTTGAATCAACACTCAGTATAAAATGATGAAATAAAACAATGTAATGGCTCCTACACTTTCTCTCTGTTAATCAGCAAACCTAACTTAAATTTAGATATTCTTAAGGTAACATCAATATTTTAAAAAATATATTCTTCGTCATGCGCAAACTTTGAATTTTAAACATTTATGTTTCATTTTAAAATAATAAAAACATTCTAAGCCATAGACGCACCACATATTTTCAAATTTTCACGGCAATGTTTTTCTTTAAATCATCTTGAAGTATTAAAAAAAAAAAAAAAAGAAACGTTGATTAACATAACACTTTTTGGTTTTCTTATACATATATGTATTAGGAGGTATATGTGCTAAAAACAACAAGGATAAAAAGTGCTCAATACGTTAGTAGAGCAAACTGTTTTAACTTGAATCATCTGGCAGATAATCATATCCTGTCTGCTTGTCATGAATTAAGATATGGACAGATAATTATATCCTGTACACTTGTAATGAATTAAGTTAATAAATTTAAGGTTGTAATAATAAAAACATCCATATATATTTATATTTATGCATATATGTTGGATCCAAAATAATTACCCAAATAAATATGCGATGCTGGGTCTTTTATGAATTTTCTTTATTTCTTTTTCTGACATTATACTGTCATACAGTTTTTTGGGTTTTTTTTTTCTAAACAGAAAAATTTTTTTTTTTTCTTAGGAGTATATGCACAAGAAAATTCGATATTGACATAATGATAATTGATTGTTTCTGTAAAAAATGTGGCGAAATTTTAGTAAGAAAAATAAATGTTTGGATCTTGTAATGTAGATACACTCTTATTCTTTCATATATGCTGTTATATTTAGCAAACATTGAGCTTCTAAGCAAATAGGATTGGTATACACAAAAAGTGAAATATAACTGAATATATATATATATATATATATTAGTGATGGGACGATTCCAATATTTCATCTGATTCAGATACAATTGCCGATTCCGTGATAAACTCCGATTCTTTATAAATCACAAATTATTTAACTATAAGATTGTTATTTCCTCCGATTTTCATAAAAACACATGTTAAATTTGCAGACATCTTCCTAAACGTCAAAATACACTTGCGGAGGATGATCTATAGATTTTTTCAATGGAAGATTTTGGTTTAAACAAAATCAAATAAAAAAAGACAATTAAAAGAATCGTTGTAGCATCGGAATTTTTCCGATTTAAATACCTCCAAATCTTCTGATTTTTTCTGATTCCCGATTCCAATTAATTGTCCCAACACTAATATATATATATGGTGAGTCACGAGAAACGGATGCTTTTAAGGAAACAAAACTCTGCAAATATTTCAACAAAAATTTTATAATGTACATAAAAACATTTATTAAACTATGCCATTATGGAATATTTAGAAGTGAAAAATTATGTCTTACAAATGATGGCAATTTTCACGAGCAGAAATTTGCAGCTGCTTTCGAAAGTTATCCTCCACTTTCACTGAAGTTTCTTTCCCGTCATTCACCCTATATATATATACATATATATATATATATATATATACACACACACACTAAAATACCTGTTCCATAACAGATAAAATGAAACCCTCCCTTACATAAAACAGTTTTGCTTTCCGCCACTTTTATGCCTCTTTAAAAAGATGAAAATGAATATATATAGATATAATAAACCTCATGTATAGAATTATTATTCCTGTGTTTTATTAAAATTCATCAAAAGATTTATCTAAATCTTTTGATGAATTTTAATAAAACATAGGAATAAGAATTCTATACATAAGGTTTATTCTATACAGAAACTGTTTAAAATTCAAGGCTTAAACTTAAGGAACATTAATCAATTTATGTTACAACAACTGGTAGCATCTGAATTTTCACAAGTGGCTTCAGCCCTCATTCATTCTCCCTCTAAATTAAACTAAATATAGCGCGCATTTGTTTGTTATGTTCATCATGTACAGGAAATCAAATGTTATTTTTTGAAAACCACCTTCTTTAACAACGTGAACAAGTTCTTCATGAGCGGTCCTTTTAAGTAATTCCAGTTTACCAAATCTCCACTACTAACGACGACTACGACTCTGGGTGGTTCCTATGTAGAGAAAGACTAATAACTGTGCCAAGTTTCGTTGCTCTACTGCTATGGGAAGTGGGTCAGGGGCATTACTTATTGCACGTCCCTCGTATGTCTCACTACTGATGCAGTTCTCTACCTGTATGAGAACTAAGTACGTCTAAAGATGGAGTACTCTTGCCAAACCTGGGCAGGAGCTGCTAGGATATATAGAATATGGTCGTCTTCAAGTCCAACGTGAACAAATTCTTGATGAGCCGTCTTCTTAAGTAATCCAATTTACCAAATTTCCACTACTAAAGATTACTACAACATGTTCCCTTTAACCACTGTACACTTATTAACCCTTATCCTCGAGTGGCTTCCGGACCTTGATAAGTGGTGCCTCCTTTGCAAAAAATAAAAAAAAATCACGGTACTTGTAGAGTTTAATCAAGACATTAAAAAAATGAAAATATCGAAAAAAGGTTATATTGTACGTATCCATTCTGAACTGATGATCTCTGAAAAAAAATTTCACTTAATTTGATTGAGTATTCTTTTTTACAGCGGAAAAAAACGTTTTCATGACAGCACGTTGAAGGCAGATATCTTGGAATTTTTCTTAATTTTTGTTTGGATTTTAGAAACGTCACGGGGAGATAACTCCAGTAAAAGCGCCGACACTCCCTCTCCATCTTTAATACTAGCTTTTCTTCCTAAAAATCGAACCTTTTGTTCGGTATCATAAATTGTTTTTTTGCTGAAAAAAAAAAAAAAAAAAAAAACTACTTGATGAAATTAAGTGAGATTTTTTTTCCGGAGAACTTCATTCCATAACGGATACGTACAATTTAAACTTTTTTTTGATATTTTCATTTTTTAATTTCTTGATTAAACTGTACAAGTGCCAAAGTCACAAACAGAGAATAAAGGGAATATAGACGAAGAAAGACAATGACAAAATCTGACGGTGAAGAGGGCGAACGTGTGCTCTCTAATAAATCTTCCGGAATTTTTTGTTTGCTTTTTTTCTGTAAATGTGTCAAATGCATGTTCACATTTGTGAACCAAAAAGTCGTGATAGCATGTAAGTTGTGGTGTGGTCCCTGGCTTTGGTAGAAACCATCTTGCAGCATCATTTGCATAGCCAAGAACCTAATCGTCATTTAATATGATTATATGACTTAAGACCTGTACAATTCCACAGGGGACTCATTCATATATAATATATTGATGTTGGCATTCTGTAGATGTTCAGCGTAAATGGAGATTTAGATAAATACGTTTGCAGTTTTAACAAAAAAGCTTCAATAATATCAGAATATTATTGAAGCTTTTTTGTTTAAACTGCAAAAGTATTTATCTAAACTAGCAGGACGCTCGGCATTTTTTTTTTTTTTTTTACAGCAGAAAAACATGTTTTTATGATGGCGTGCTGAAGGTAGCCATGTTCAGATTTTTAGAACACACCAAAGGGAGATAACTCTGTCTAAAGCGCCGACACCCCCCCTTCCCATCATAAATAACAGCTTTTCTTCTTAAAAATCGAAACATAACTACCTTTTGATCGGTATCATAAATTGTTTTTTCACTGTAAAAGAAACTACTTGATCAAATTAAGGGAAAAAATATTTTTTTCGGAGAACTTCATTCCATAACAGATACGTACAGTATAACTTTTTTTTTTTTCGATATTTTCATTTTTTTAACGTCTTGATTAAAGTGTACAAGTACTGTGAAAGTAATATACAGATGGCCAGATAACCTGATTGACATCTGATTGCTTAAGTGTTGAAGCTGCGCGAGCCTTTTCTAGTCTCACACAAAAACACGCGTTCACATTTCAAGCTATATTACTTGTCATATGCATACATGCACACAAACATACGCGCCCACGTTCACACACGTACATATATTCACGTTCGCGTACATACACTCACATTCATGTGTATACACACACACGCTAACGTACGCACATGTACACACACAAGGACAACGTCACTTCCCCTTTCAAAGGAAATCCACACATGCGCAAAAGACGACCGGAAACAACTATAAAAGCAAGAGACAAGCTGTTTCCAGCCCTTTTCAGACCAGCTTCCGAGCTGGGCGGTCTATGGACCGACAGCGTGCCTTTTCGGCAGGCGTGTGCGTACCTCATGCCACTTGCTACTATGTGGGACAAAAGGCTAACAAACAGTACGTACACTTTATACGCTTTCTCTCTCCATGAACTGGATTGACATTCTCACTCTTTCTCTCTCTATCTACTACTTGAGCCAGAGAACACCACCGCGTAGCTGACTGCTAACATGGCGCACAGTTTAACTGATGTCAACTCTCTATCTTTTTCTTTGTCTACACGCTGGACTATTATTCCCATTTTCCACTACATCACTCACTTCTCTTCCCACGCGCGAACAAACGATAGTGACCCGAACGTGAGATGAACACACATTTCCTTTTTCCTTCTATACTACCAATCCCGCAACAAACGATGGTTACACCCGCATCGACATGAACACGTGTTATACCTAAAACATTCATTCTTTCAACAGTAAATAAACGACACGTTTATCTATTCCAGCAATTGAGTCTTTGTTTCCTTCATTCCATTCATTTCATTATTTTTCTTTTGTAACGGGATTAGGATGTATATATCCTAGTCCTCTACAAAGCCAAGTATCCTGTTTTAATTCTCAATTTTTTTTGCATAGAATATTCAACAAGTCATTGCTTTCAATATAAATTTTGTGGTTGACCTTTTTAGTTAAGACGTCTAGGCTTTTTTTTTTTTTTTTTTTTTTTTTTACCAAAGGACATAAATTTAAGGAAGGGAGATAACTCTGGTCCCAACGGTGATTAAAACATGTTTAATTACAATAACTGGTAATTGAGCATAACATGGTAGCTTAACTTTGAAACACGTCGTTAGAGGGCGCTCGCATCACTCAATTGTGGTAGGAAAGCACAAAATGGAAGCAATACCTCCGCTTTTCTCCAAAACTGCTAGCTTATATATTTGGCCAAAATATTAAGATATTTTGTTTTAATATATTCATGTTTTAAAATATATTTATTAACAGAAGAATGAAAAAAAAATAAAAAAACAGAATGTGTCACTAAATATTGTTTTGAATTTTTAAACTTTTTTATCAATTTTTATTTATTTATGGCAAACAATTTAGATATGAAAATATATTTATTTACAAAAAAAAAATGAAAAAAAAAAAAACACCTAATGAACATATCACGTTTTTTACAGTTTTAACAGTTGCAATGGGGAATGCATAAAAGAAAAATAGTTTAACGGTTGTACGGATAATCTCATTAGAATTCAAAAAAATCTTTCACATTTCTATAAATAAATATATTCTCAAAATATCTAGATAAATGAAACAAACACTTTTTAAAGAGGCTTTCTTAAACTGGCACACAATGCGACATATGGTTTTCCATATTTCTGTAAATAAATATATTTTTTTAAATATTGAAACAGTTTACCAAATTTTAACTTAAACAGTTATTTAATAAAAAATTATGTGATAAAAAAAAATAATAGAAAAATAAGTAATAAAAAAATTAAATAAAAAAAATAATAAAAAACAAGTAGTTTTGGAGAAAAGCGGAGGTATTGCTTCTATTTTGTGCTTCGATAGCTTAATTAAGCGATGCGAGCGCCCTCTAATGACGTGTTTCAAAGTTAAGCAACCCTGCTATGCTCAATTACCAGTTATTGCAATTAAACTTTTAATAATCGTTGAGACCAGAGTTATCTCCCTTTCTTATGATACTGCTTATGATTTATTAGAGAAATTAAACAAACACTTGAAAAAAAGCTTTTTAAACTGGAACACAATGCTACACTGTTTTTTTTTATATATATCTGTAAATAAATATAGTTTTTTAAATATTGAAACAGTTAAAAAAAATATATAACATTAACTTAAATAAACAGTTATTAAAAAATATTTTAACATATTAACTTAAATAAACATATTAATTTATTTACTGCGGACTACTATTCTATTCTTTATTAGTTGTTGTGTCACAACTTTTTGGCCAACTATTCCTCTGGTCTTCGTCAGATGGTAACCGCGACAGTTAGGAACTTTGAATCTCCTAACTGCATTCTCAGCAATCACTGCCACCCGTAGTTGTTGTCGTCTCACCACGTTTTTGGCCAAGTAAGCCTCTGGCCGGCTTTGGGTAGGATTGAAACCACTATCTTCAGACAATGCTCATCTAGAACCGTAGAGATTCAACATTTCTATCAACTGCGCCGCGGGCCCCGACAACACCTACAGATGGCAGTGATTGCTGAGAATGCAGTTAAGAGATTCAAAGTTCCTATCTGCTGCAGTTATCACCTGACGAAGGCCAGAGGAATAGTTGGCCGAAACATCATGAAACAACAATTAATAAAGATGAGGATAATAGTCTGCAATAAATAAAATTAATATAAATAATACTCATCTCATAATGAATACCAATAAAAATAACATTAACTTAAATAAACATAATTATTAAAAATATTTTAACATTAACTTAAATAAACATAATTATTAAAAATATTTTAACATTAACTTAAATAAACAATTATTAAAAATATTTTAACATTAACTTAAATAAACATAATTATTAAAAATATTTTAACATTAACTTAAATAACCATAATTATTAAAAAATATTTTAACATTAACTTAAATAAACATAGTTGTTGAAAAAATATTTTAACATTAACTTAAATAAACATAGTTGTTGAAAAAATATTTTAACATTAACTTAAATAAACATAGTTGTTGAAAAAATATTTTAACATTAACTTAGTAAAGTTATTAAAAATATTTTAACATTAAGTTAAATAAACAGTAAAAAATATTTTAACAAACTAAAATAAACAATGTTAAAATATTTTTAAATAACTATGTTTATTTAAGTTAGTTTTAAAATATTTTTAAATAACTTTATTTAAGTTAACGTTAAATATTTTTTAAATAACTTAAATAAAGATAGTTATTAAAAGATATTTTAACATTAACTTAAATAAACAGTTATTAAAATATTTTAACATATAAACTTAAATAAACATAGTTATTAAAATATATTTTAACACATTAACTTAAACATGGTTATTAAAAAATATTTTAACATTAACTTAAATAAACAATTATTAAAATTATTTTAACATTAACTTAAATAGACATAATTATTAAAAATATTTCAACATTAACTTAAAGAAGCAATTAATAAAAACTATTTTATCATTAACTTAAATAAACATAGTTATTAAAAATATTTTATCATTAACTTAAATAAACAGTTATTTACAAAAAATTTAAACATTAACTTAAACATAATTATTAAATATATTTTTACATTAACTTAAATAAACAGTTATTTAATAAATATTTTAACATTAACTTAAATAAACATAGTTATTAAACATATTTTAACATTAACTTAAATAAACATAGTTATTAAACATATTTTAACATTAACTTAAATAAATATAATTATAAAAATATTTTAACATTAACTTAAATAAATATAATTATAAAAATATTTTAACATTAACTTAAATAAACAATTAAACATATTGAATCATTAACTTAAATAAACAATTAAACATATTGAATCATTAACTTAAATAAACAATTAAAAATATTTTATCATTAACTTAAATAAACAGTTATTAAAAATATTTTAACACATTAACTTAAATAAACATAGTTATTAAAAATATTTTAACATTAACTTAAATAAACATAGTTATTAAAAAATATTTTAACATTAATGTAAATAAACAATTATTTAAAATATTTGAACATTACTTAAATAAACATAGTTATTAAAAATATTTTAACGTTAACTTAAATACACATAGTTATTTAAGTGAATAAATTGTGCTTCCATACTTCAATTGAGCGATGCGAGCGACCTCTAATGACATGTTTGAAAGTTAAGCCACCATGTTATGCTCAATTACCCAATAACTTCGTTTAACTCTTATAATATAGAAGCATATGAAGGCAATTTCAGTGCGTGTACAGTATAATGGATTTTTGAACAAACGCACTTCAGGTAAAAAACATTATCACATAGTTACATGTCATGTCGAAATTAGTATAAATTCCAAAATTCATGAAAAATGATACAGTAGAAGATGTATTAGGTTGGTGCAAAAATAATGCTGCTTTTTGACTATATATATATATATATATATATATATATATATATATATATATATATATATATATCGGATAAAAACATTATTTTTGCATCAACCTAACAATAGATCTATTTTTCACACAAAAAAAAAAAAAAAAAAAAAAAAAAATCAGACATTAGTGGTCTGACATTTTCTATTTTTCCAATTCGGAATTTCAATTAAAGCAAGGGATATGAGTCAGTTTGTTATAGAGAATTATCCACACAACTCTCTCAAATGAAAACATACAATAAACTCGAGAATTCAATAAATCCTATTTTTATTTGCAATTTTTCTACTGCACCATTTTTCCTTTTTTGGAATTTATATTAATTTCAGCATGATATGCAACTACGTGTGTGTTTTTATATGAAATATATTTATTTTAAACTCCATTATATTGCATATGCATCTCCATTTTAAAGAGATTATTTTAAAGGGAGATAACTTTGGTAAAAGTTAATTTCAAATGATAGGTTAACTTACATCAGATGTCAGAAATATCAAACAATTTGGCTCATCTTTCTTTTGTAATGTAACCTTTAAAAACCTCACCAGTGGTTTGATTGTTAGACCCTTCAAAAGACAAAATAAAATACATTCAGTATTATATAACATTTATTTAAAAAAATAAATCAATTAAAACAACATTAAATTATAGAAAAACAAGCCAAGCGTGCGAGGTCTCCTCCATGAGTGAACGATCTGGGGGCAATTTTACTGCTACAATGCCCTCCCACCTCTAGGGGGGGGGGGTTACTTTCACCATGACTAATGTTTGTGCAAATCTTTTTAAAAATTCAAGGCACGGTTATCGAGAAAAGTATGAACAAACAAACAGATAAACGGGAGTGAATTACCAGGTTCAATCCTTTGTGGGCGGAACTAAAATTTAAATTTGATAATCTCTACTCTTATATAAAAGGAAATCTATGTGTGTGTGTGAGAGAGAGAGAGAGAAAGAGAGTTTGTTTCCTATGAACTCTGAAACGTCTGGGTCGATGTTTTTTTTTAATTTTACAGAAATATGCTTTATGTACCTGGTAGTATTCTTAGGCTTTGTATGATAGTGTCTTTAATAATCGAAATAATCCGATGAAAGAAGGAACAGGTGATTTTGACTAAAGTTAACACCTTAAACAGCCTAACATCACAAGCACACTTAAGAAGTTTTATTGCCACACATCAGCAGAAAGAGCCGGCACATAACATCGACAATAGATTCTTTGATACGACAGAGGTGCATTCGAAATGAATGTTTCTGTTTAGAGCAAAATTAAACCATAATACTTGACTCTTGTACTTTAAACTTTAATTCAAGCCATTATTTTCTATCTATCTACTTATATCTATTCTATCTTTCTTCTATCTATCTATCTATATATAATAAACTCATTTTTCCCCCTTTGATTTTGACCTTAAAAGGATTAAAATTCAAGACATTTCATGCAAATATAATATGCACAAACTGCAACAGAATATCTGAGGTGTGTGATAGGCCTCTCCACTCCCTCGATAATCGTAGATTCCTTTATTTTTTTCTGTGGAGAGTTCACGGCCAAAACCGGTTACAATCAATGGAAGTGGTAAAATCTCTTCTCTCTAATCAATTCCTTCTTTCCCTGCCACCACTTAACACCATTACGGGATCGTTCACAAGGAACAGTTGTGAAGGAACACTGGTTTGAGTTTTCTTTACTTTGTAGTTGCTTCAAAAAACTGGAATTAACTGAATCAAAGGGTTACTTATGCCATTTTCGTTTTTGCTTTTTGCCGTGTTTTTTTTGTTTAGTTGCTTAAAAAAAAAATGAAATTAACCGAATCGAAGGGTTACTTCGTAGTTCCTTAAAAACAAACTAGAATTAATCGAATCAAAGGGTTACTGATGCCATTTTGGGTTTTTTTTCGCTTTTCGCTGTGTTTTTTTGTTTTTTGGTTTTCCGAACACGGTTTTGCCTTTGACATCCTCCTACATACAGCACATGGTATTCTCAAATTGGTCATCCATCTGATATTGATGAGGCTCAATGTTGCTTAACTTTAGTGATCTAATGAGAACCAGTGTGTTAACATTATTATGCTGTAATATACAAATAAGCTCAGTAAAATTGTATTTCCGCTTTCAGAACACAGATTTAAAAATTACATTTCCGTTACTACAAAAAAAAAAAAAAATCAGTCCACAATCATGATTTGTGTATATAGGCAAATTTTTATATTTACTTTTGCCGTAGGAGCATATAGCCAATGCTGCCATTGCACAAATCAATATTAGAGGCAGTCTTACATTCTTTTACTAAGAGTATAAATGTGATACTATGAAGGTGACCCATGAAGTCAATAAGTGCTGAAGGGGGGTGAACAATAGATAGAAAGTGTCATACGACTGTACAATGAAATAGGAAGTAGCAAACAATGAATCTGTAGGTATTTTTTAGATCGAGCCTTTTAGATTTGACAATGACAATAGAAGCCTACAGATTTGACAATGACAATAGAAGCCTACAGATTTGACAATGACAATAGAAGCCTACAGATTTGACAATGACAATACAAGCCTACAGATTTGACAATGACAATACAAGCCTACAGATTTGACAATGACAATACAAGCCTACAGATTTGACAATGACAATACAAGCCTACAGATTTGACAATGACAATACAAGCCTACAGATTTGACAATGACAATACAAGCCTACAGATTTGACAATGACAATACAAGCCTACAGATTTGACAATGACAATACAAGCCTACAGATTTGACAATGACAATACAAGCCTACAGATTTGACAATGACAATACAAGCCTACAGATTTGACAATGACAATACAAGCCTACAGATTTGACAATGACAATACAAGCCTACAGACTATAAGAGAAGGGCAGCTTCCAGGTGGCCAGGGGTGGGGACGACTTCAGATACCGACACAGAGAAGACAGTTCACATCAAACTGCCAGTTGCGACGGATGAGAGCTGATAGCAACATGTATGGACAGTTGTAGAGCTGACTGCGAAATAGAGATAGAGATGAATTGCGGCTGACAGACGAGCCTAGCCTTAGTAGTATGTGGGGGTTGGACTATAGTTTCACACACACCCAGATTCCAACTGATATGTATGTGAAGCATTGGCGTTTGTGTTTTTCCTTTCTTGGTTCCACAGTTTATTTTACTTCCACTTTGTGGCCCGCGTGCGTTCCGTCGGCAGCCGCTAGTATGAACCAAAAGATGATGACACGACCAACGAAAACGATGAAGAAATGGAGGTAGTAATCCATGGCACACAACTATGAGGTCGGCAGCTTGTCAAAGGGAAGGCCACATGTTGTCACATAAATACGATGTTACACTTCAACATAGAACAGAAGAGGATAGAAAGAAAGAAAAACATAATTACTTGGACGATAATGGTAAAAATGATGACTGACAGTGTCGTAGTAACAAACATTCTTTTATCAGGAATGGCTAATTCATCCAGCATCATCACGAGGGAAAAGCAAACAGCTCCGCGGAGACCTCCATAACCCTAAAAAATTAAAAAAAAATTAAAAATTAAATAAAAATAACGTTTCTGAATTTTTGAGATGAGGATTGATTATTCGTATTATTTGGATTCATATCGGACTACTGTTCTCATCTTCAATGTCATTTTCACAAGGTTTCGGTCGATGTAACCTCTGAAAGTTGAACTCTGAAATGTTTCTGTTGAACTCTGGAATTTGGACAGAATTTCACACATAACACTTTATTTACTACACAGGGGTAGCATGCTCTTGTCCCATCATCCATGGCACAATGGTTAGAGTACTTAGAAAAACCAATTGTAAAAATTGGTATTCTCCTGAACATTGAAGGTTCAATTCTCAGTGTGGGCGACCGAAAAATACAACTGTGAATTACTTAGGACCTCTATCCAGTCATGGCTGATGGAACAAGAGCATGCTACCCCCGTGAAGTAAATAAAGGGTTCCGTTTGAAATTCTGTCCAAATTCCAGAGTTCGACAGAAACATTTTCGAGTTTGACAAGATACACTTGAAGAAGTTTGGAGGTTACATCATTGCGGAGATCACGCTCAAGACAAGAACAGTAGTCCGATGAATCCAAATAATACGAATATAAAAAATTGTCCGATGGTAATGTGGTTAAAGTGAGATAACTAATTTTAAAATTGATAAAAGAGCCAACAAGTTTTCTCACTTAGATAAGTGAACAAAGATGTGGCTACTGAATGTTAAAAAGCAAATGGTTCTAACTGCTACACTCTTTCTTTCTCCAGCTCACTCTCTTTGTTACTCCCTAAAGCTAGCAAGTTTTAACATCAACGTCTTAACTCAAAATATTTTCAACCAATGAAAATCGTTTCAAGCCTCCAAAAAAGTAACATGTATATGTGAAAATAGTAAGCCAATATGAACTTGGAAACCCCTTATCAAACGAAGAAATAAAAAATTCTCAAACCGGCCACACGTTAAACAAGAATCCAGAATGGCTGCCTTTTTTTCTCCTTTTTTCATCTCGCACATACAACGTAGAATAAAATTGTCACCTTAAAGAAAACATCACTACAGCTTCATTTTAAAACTTATTGAAAAACCAATTCAGGTAACTTGATGATGTAGTAGAACCGACACCTATTCAATGTAGCCACCCTCAGTCTCAATCATCACTTTGATACGGGTCCAGAACTAGAAACATGCCTTTTTTACAAGTGTTGGCAGGAGCTCATCGAATATCTGGCAGATGGCGGAGATCAGACTAGTTTTGGTGTTGTAGGTGATGTTCTCAACATATTACCAAATGAAGTTGTCCAGCGTGTTCAGATCAAGGGAGGAGGAGTGGTCAATGAGAGAAAGGTACAAAGTTGTAGCACTGGGTCTCTTTGGATTTTTGGGCCGGGGCAAAGTCCTGCTGCCACACCCAAGGTCACACCAGGGGATCACCACACTCTTCAGCACATCTAGGTACACTGTGAGGTGGCACACCAAAAACCAATATTCTGGGTCGTCCAATGCATCGAGCTGTGCCCTCAAGCATTGAACTGTCTGGATTTGCATTTTGAGGGTGCTGGCAATGGTCCTGCTGTCATAACTTGGATCGCTAGAGAGGATGAGTTGTACAGCAGTGCAATTCCGATCTCGCTCATTGAATGTTGTGTGACTTTCAGACATGATGGAAGGCTCTTATCGCTCTGGGTATTTGTACACAACTGCCCAAGTAGTAAATGGTCTGCAATAAAAAAAACAGTTTTCATCAAATGGAAATGGAATCATGTCATATTTTCTAGGGCGATAATTTTATCGATCTACTCTGTACATTTTTACACCCTAGTGAAAGTCAGGTGAACAGAAAAGAAATACTACTCACCCACACACACTAACAAGAAGGTAAACCAACGCACACATACACAATGCCTTGCTGCCAAATACTCACGTATATTACTTATACACACATAATCATACTATGAACATTTGGACTTATATTGTGGTTGGACTTATAGTTGTATAAATTAACATTTTCATGATTTAAAATAACTTTGAACTTTTTATCTTTTGTATAAAAATGTTTTGTTACAAAATCTCGTTTTTTTTTTTCATTTACAAAGCTCTGTTCCTGTTTTAGTCAGCACTTACTGCCTGGTGACCCTTCTATTCTCTTAATGTTTTATTTATTTCTATTTCTATATGCCTGCATTCCTTCAATAAATTTCCAGAATATTTTTATGCAAACATTTAAAATTGTTGTTTCCTTGAAAATTCAATATGTTATTGCTATGCGTCTTATGAGATGGCTGACCAATTGTCATCTTTTCAAGTTCAAATGAACAGCTACAACAGGAATTGAAATACACCCTACTAAAGCCTGAATTTCACAACTTGAGAATTTTAAAAATGCAATCTGGACGTGAGGACACTTGATAAGAACGATATGCAATAAAATTCTGTTTTGGACCATCTTGCATGAATCAAGCATCAGTCATTGAGTGGCATAAGAGATTCAAGAAAGGCAGGGAGTTTGTCAGGGATGATGAGGTGTGAAAGGAGTAAGAAAATCAGAACACCAGAGTCGATTGGCCAAATAAAGAATTTCATAAGTATGGACCGTCGAGTGTCTATAGAGACAATAAGTGGACAGTTTGATGTCAGTTTGGGAACTGTACACACAATTATTCGCAAGGAACTGGAGATGTGGAAGATTTGCGCAAAGTTTGTCCCAAGGGTGTAGTCCCCAACTTCATCCTTAAATAAGATGGGCATCAAAACAGTTCCTCAGCATCTCTTTAGTCCAGAACTTGCTTCTTGTGACTTTTGGTTATTCCCTAAGCTCAAGGAAAACCTTAGAGGCTGTCGTTCTGAAATGACTGAGAAGATGAAAGGGGCTGTGATGAGAGTCATTGATATGCTCATACAAGATGACTTCCATGGTGCCTTCCAGAAGTCGTTGGAATGGTACAGAAAGTGCATTGCAACTAGAGGAGATTACTTCGAAGAGGACTAGTGTGCTATCTATATATATAAAAGCGAAAATGTGTATATGTATGTATGTGTGTGTGTGTTCGCTTTTTGTGTATGTCTACAAAAGGCTTTTTTCGCTGTGATTCTCGGTTGGCTCGCTCCTTAAAACTTTTTATATGCTGTCTAAATAATAATATCTACGACTAAGGAACTCGGGTCGCAGCTATCTCTAATGTACCCGACTTTTACAAGGTATTTTCGAGATATTTTTTGATCATCGTGTAGTGGGGAAAACAGAAACTGGCTTCCAGCACAAAACTAGGTCAAATATCACGTGACTTAACGTTCTCGCACCTGTTAATTTCGCTTTATAAACGTCAACTTAACACACTTATCAATTCATCTATTCCTGTGGTCGAGATGGTTAGGTCGTAGGTTTTTTTTTCCATTTCCTTTCCACCTCTGCATCAAAGGTTCGGGGTTCAAGCCTACCTTTCTACTAAAACTTTTTTTTTTTCTTTTA
The DNA here is from genome assembly GCF_053919585.1 of Euprymna scolopes. Classification (NCBI taxonomy): domain Eukaryota; kingdom Metazoa; phylum Mollusca; class Cephalopoda; order Sepiida; family Sepiolidae; genus Euprymna; species Euprymna scolopes. Next base: position 27,193,424 of record NC_136492.1, on the reverse strand, counting down.
CACCTCCAAAAACCCGGCCAACGTTTTTTTTTTTATTTTTATTAATTTTTTTTAACAGGGTTGTTTTGATCTACCTCCCCCCCAATACACACATACCTCCAACCACCTGGGCAACGCTGGGTACCCTCCCGCTAGTCAATATATAAAAGCTAAAATGGGTGCGAGCGTTTCTGTATGTCCACAAGAGGTTTTTTTCATCGGTTTCTCACACGGGTTCGATTCCAGGAGAAGTTTTCTATACTTCCCAGATCGTAATATCTCACATTCACAAACGGACATCGTCTCTATCTTTTTTTGTGATAGAGTTTTAAAAAAATTCCCACAGTGCCGTTGTCTCAAGTGTTTGTCTTTTTCGACCTTCATAGGAGGTTGAAAAGCGATGCCATTTCTGCAAATCATCTTTTTGATCGACTACGTTTAATTTGAACGCTTAAGACTTCCGGTCACGTCATGGAGTAGCGGTAAGATGTCAGATTTTTTTTTACTTTCTTTTTCACATTCGCATCACAGGTTCAAGCCCACCTGCCTACTACCGCTTTTTTCTTTTGTTTTACTCAACACACACCTCCAAACACCCAAGCAACGTCTGGCACCCAGGCTAGTATCAATATAAAAATGCCCATCTAAAAACAGTCTGGAAACTGAAGGTACATCGCATGTGTGATACAACAAAATCCAATGTCGTCAAATCCTAAATCAAAACGTAGATTCCATGAACAAAGGTTCTTTCTTAGAACTGCGCGCCTGTGGAACTCTCTGCCGCTTGCCTGTTTCCCTCCTGACTTCACCTTGGATGTCTTCAAGTCCAACATAAACAAATTCCTGATGAACCGCCCCCCTTAAATGACACTTTATCAAATCTTCAATACTAACGAATACAACAGCATTACCCCATTAATTACTGTACACACAATAACCCCTACCCTCGAGTGGCTTCTGAGCCTTGTTAAGTGGCGACCTCCATCTAAAAAAAAAAAAAAAAAAAAAAAAGTCCAACGTAAACAAGTTCTTCATGAGCCGTTCCCCTTAAGTAATCCAATTTACCAAATCTCCACTACTAACGATATTGCCCCCTTGACTACTGAACACTCATTAACCCTTATCCTCGAGTGGCCTCCGGGCCTTGATAAGTAGTGACTCTTTTATAAAAAAAAAAAAAAAAAAATCCATAAGGAACAATCAGTTCATGCCATTCATCAGTGTTAATACTCCCATAGTTGTCTTCATCTTTCAGCTGACAATCATTTCTATTTTGTTGGTTCACCAACTTAGTCAGATTTGAACTTTTTTTTTTTTTTTTTTTTTTTTTTTTTTACAAAGGCATCACCACATTATCAAGGCCCAGAGGCCACTCAAGGATAAGGGTTAAAGAGTGTACACTTTAGAATTCACCCTTTTTTGTTCGTTCCCAAAATTCTCAATAACTACTCATTACATTTTTCTGAAATTTTGCATGAAGTTTCAACTACCCAATGGGAGAAAATGTAACCTTCTCGGATTTTTGATAAAAATTCTCGTTGCCTCCCCCAGACATTGAAAAGGGATGAAAATGGCTAAAAATAACACTTTTCGGGACATAGAATCTTTTCTGACCATTAGATTTTGCTGAAAATTACCGAAAAGCAAGACCAAGTAGATATACATCTAGGAACGTAATATTTGACCCTGGAAAAATTCTGGTTACGTCCCCAGGAGGTCAAAAGGAGTCAAAATGGCCGAAATTAGCACTTTTCGGGACACAGAATCTTTTTTTTTTTTTTTTACAAGGGTGTCACCACTTATCAAGGCCCAGAGGCCACTCGAGGATAAGGGTTAATAGGTATACATTAGTCATTGTGATTTTAGCATAGTAAACAGTGGGAATTTTGAAACTTGGATTAGTTAGGGGGACGATTCAATTAGAACTTGTTCACATTGGACTTTTTCTTTTTTTTTTTTTCATAGGTATCAACTCATTATCAAGGCCAAGAGGCCACTCAATGATAAAGGTTAAAGAGTGTACAGTAGAAATTGGACAATATAATAATCATTAGTAATGAAAATTTGTTAAATTTGATAACTTATATGGAACGGCTCATCAAGAACTTATTTACGTTAGACTTGAAGACAACCATATTGTAGTCAGCCGGAAAGCAGGAAAACGGAAGACAATTCCACAGGCGTGCAGTTCTAATAAAAAAGCTTTGTTCATGGAATCTACGTTTAGGTTTAGGCACAGATAAAGAGTGGGGGGAATTATTGATAGTGTTTACAGCTAGACGAGTGTTTCTTGTGAAAGTTTTGCGACCATTAGATCTTGCTGAAAATTACCCAAAAGCAACATCACATAAATATACATCTGGAAATGTAATATTTTACCCTGGGAAAATTCTTGGTGCTTTAGGGGTGAAAAATATCTTTTGAGGCTAATTCTTATTTTTCTTCTAAAATTCAAGGCATCAGTTGGGGGACCATATAGTTTTTGGCTTGTTAACCATTATGTTCGAGTGGCGTCTGGCTTTGATAAGTGCTTTGCATTGGTAGGCATTTAAATATGGAAAAATTAACCGTTGGCATCACTGTCAGAGCACGGCAACCCAATTCACAAAACCAGTTGTGATGCTACTTACCATAATAAACTGTTCGTCCAGTCCAATTTTGCGCACTCGATATCTGTCGCAGGTGTTTATCATGTACGTTAAAACAAAAACCACTGCAAATATAATTAAAAGAAGTTTAATATAATTCTTTTGAACTAGCAGGACCTGTGGAAATTCCACAGCGGACTCTTTCACATGTAATGTATTGATGTTGGCATTCTGTGGATGTTCAGCTTAAATGGAGACGCCCTGATATTATTGTAGCTCTTTTGTTAAAACTGCAAACGTATTTATCTAAGCTAGCAGGGATACCTGGCATAGCCCAGTCGTAACATATACTTAAACATGATATTTTAATTCATGCAGATTCTGTATATATTATCATAGTCAATTTTCTATTGATTCTTATATATTAGAAAGTTGTGATTAAAAAAAAAAAAGAAATATATATATCTATATGACTTTAGTGTATTAGCTTGAATCGAAACTGAAACCAAAACTTATGAGGAAAAAAAACATATGTACATATATATAACTGGAGTTCCTTTAGCTATAATCAAAATGAAAACTTAGGAAGAATTCTTGATAAAATTATTTATTACAAGAAACGGAAGCTCATAACAATTAAACAACAGTCACTCGGAAGAAAAAAGGTGTAAGAGTGACATACAAAATAACGCATATGCTATTGTATTAATATATAGACTAGCGAGACCTATGGAAATTCTACAGCGAACTCTTTCATATGTCATATATTGATGTTGGAATTCTGTGGATGTTCAGTGTAAATGGAGACGCCCTGATATTATTGTAGTTCTTTTGTTAAAACTGCAAAAATATTTATCTAAGCTTGCACGAACGCCCAGTAAAGTCCGGTCGTAAACTACACTTGAATATGATGTTTTAATTCTTGCAGATTTCGTATATATTATTATAGAGTTAATGTTCTATCGATTTTTATATGTTATAAAGTGGCGATTTCAAAAATAAAAAAATATATCCATATGACTTGAATCGAAATCCAAATTAAAGCTTAAGAAAAAATATTTGTATGCATATATATATATATATATATATATATATATATATATATATAAAACTTGAGTTCTTTCAGCCATAATCGAAACTGAAACCAAAACTTTGTGAAGAATTCTTGATAAAATTATTTATTAAAAAAAATAAATAGAGGATTTAAGTGCCTTCAGCTATAGTCGAAACTGAAACTAAAAGTGATAAATAATTTTACGAAGAATTCTTCATGACAAGAAATAGAAGAATATAAGAATTAAACGACCCAGATGTAAGCGTGACACACAAAAGAACACACACGCTATCATATTAATATATAGATGATTTGGACAGAAATAAGTCTGATGGATTATGTGCTAATAACATCTACTTTCTCTCTCGAAAAACAACCCTTGTAAGATGATTTGGTTTTTACATAGTAGAGATCATATGCTAGTAAGTAGCGATTAAATTAGCTAGTATGAATTTTGACAATGGTCGCCTTTCCATGGCACAATAACCTAGCTGCAGAAAGAACTGAACCCAGAGATGATGGATGCAAATTAAAACAAGGAGCAGAGGTCAAAATTCTGTACACAAAACAGTTGAACAATATCAGAATGCGACAAATGAATCATGTTCTCTAGCAAGAAATGAACATTTCGCAACCTCTCTCCCACAGAAGAGACGTTGCGAGCCTATCCTTGTTTTATCATTATTTCCATGGCAGGTGCTCGTCTGAACTCCAATCTCTGGTCCCCCTTCGCCAATCTTTTACGAAAAACACCCGTCTAGCTGAATCCACTGTGAAAAATTTCCCCCACTTTATATCTGTGCCTAAATCAAAATGCGGATTCTATGAACAAAGCTTCTTTCTTAGAACTGTACGCCTGTGGAACTCTGTTCCGTCTGCCTGCTTCCCACCGGACTACAACTTGGATGTCTTCAAGTCCAATGTAAACAAATTCCTAATGAACCGCCCCCTTAATTAAACACTTCATCAAATCTCCACACTAACGTAATGTACTTGCAATAACCCTTATCCCTGAGTGGCTTCCAGGCCTTGATAAGTGGTGATCACTGTGTAAAAAAAAAAAAAAAATAGGTTTTTCATTTTGATTTTGCTTTGTAGCATGCAAGTGCATGTGAAATGACGTCACCCGTTAGAAAAAATAAGGACTTTAAAAAGGAGATTACATTAGAGACGTGAAGAATGTTTGTGATTATGTTAGAGGGTGGATGTCTGTTTGTCTGTGTCTACTTTTTTCTTAAGATAAGAAAATAATTTTAGTTATTTTACTCTGTCTCTCTCTCTGTAAATCTATCCACTCCAATAACAGCTTGAAGAATTCCCCTTACTTTTCATCTGTGCCTAAACCTAAACGTAAATTCCGAGTGTTAGATAATTAACTTTTAACAAAGTTAATTAGCTATTATCGATCTGTCTATCTATCTATCTATTCAATGATATTCTTAAAATAGTTTATATCGGGAGTTATTTATTGTTTATAGAATAAAATGTAGCAATGGGTTTTAACTGAGGATGTTTACATATATTAGCTAGGTTAAATAGATACAAAATAACCTTGAGCAGGCATATGTAACAGAAGAGGTCACGTTAAGGAGACCTGTCTTTTAATTGGTTACGTCACCGGAATTGAGGTCAAGCGGTCGGAAAGTTTAGTCAGTTGAGAGTTGGAGTTTAGTCACACAAGTGAATAGACGGACTTTAAGCCAGGAAGCGAGGCTGTGAAGAATAAGCATGTACACGAAATGCAGACTGTGAAGATTATTTGAGAACAGAGGTCTCAATTGATTATGATGTTGGTCATTTCATGTTTCATCACGGAGCTCAGCAAGTGACGATAGAACTCTTGAAGAAAGAAAGGTATGAAGCATATATTATTCTTCTTATAAAATATAATACCTTATGTAAATATGAACTGTAATATATACCCGTGTGATAACTCTCTGATACAACATGGTTCAGTTTATACGTTGATATCATATCCTCTGGCTAAACATACAATTTATACGTTTATCTGATCCTGTTATAAAAACAATATCTCTCACCCATTATATATAACATATGACACATTTTATCGCTGCCTATACTGCACGACTGTGGAACTCTATTCCGTTTTCCTGCTTTCCAACTGACTACAATATGGTTGTCTTCAAGTCTAACATGAACAAATTCTTGGTGAACCATCCCCTTAAGTAATCTAACAAACGTCTTCCTTGTGTCATCCATGTATGAGAAGTTTATTTGTCTAAGTCAAACAGATAAGACACTTGACGACACGGCCACTCATGAAGCATTGCGAACATGTAAAGAAGCAACAACAAACTTGGGTATAAAAAGACTTTATTTGGCTCGTTGATCGCTCGTAGATGAAAACATAGAATAATTCCATGTGGGCCAATCAGCTTCCAGAGTACTAATTTAATCTGTTCTCATGAATGACTACTTCAGCTGTTTTGGGAATCTTCAAAGAGTTTCCTGGAAGCAATGAATAAAGACGTCTCCCTCTATTTGGTCTTTGTCTCCTGGACCTCTGAGCACCGGCTATCTTCACCTGAAGATAAACAGCTCAGATTTACAGTAGACAACGGTCAAGGTAATTTTTATAAAAGACGCTTAGAAACCGAATCATGATGCAGGAAGATTTTTTATTTTACAAATAACAATATTAATAAAATATTTCGGCCTTGACAAGCCTTTTTCTATGATATAAAACTTTTTTTCTTTGTGTAGAGATCTAACAACATTGTCGATATAGAAATATGTCATCCATATTCATAGTAAGTGTAGATCCATTCTTGTAATAAAAAAATGTAGTTGCCCCAAGCAAAAAAAAAAAAAAGGATCAGAAGTGAATGGAAATTGTATTGTTATGATGACTGAACTTATGCATTCACGACCTGAAATTTTCATCTCTCTCTTGCAGATATTGACGGTGTAAAAAAAGCAGAGATTGTAATTGAATTTCTGAAGTACATTGAGAATGGTAGTGACTATGTAGAAAAATAAATTCTTACGCTCAAAAGATCGCTCGTTTTAATGGTACTACTCCTGTCTTTGTAAATCTTCAACTTCTTGCATTAAAAAATAGGAGGCCTTACTTTGGGATTGATCATTGTATTTTCTCACAAATTACAGATCTCGTTTTCTTTTACCACTTAAAAAAAAAAAAAAAAAAAAACATGCAACACTTCAGTTTTTGATCTTCCCCTTTTTTAACTTAATGTCGGCATTTATTTTATACTTTTATTACCATTTATATATATATATATATATATATATATATATATATATATATATATACACACACACACACACACACACAATGTCATCCATATACAGTACTGTTTCGCCGTATCACAGCGAAACAGTACTGTATATGGATGACTGTAGCAATACTAGACAAGCAACTACCTCAAGCCAAGATGAAAACTCACCCCCCAAACGACAGTCGGCGCTTCTAACAATTACATTATTTGGCTGCTGCCATGTCAGGTAGTGAATTAACACTGTTTTGACATTGTCCAAATGCCTAAACTCAATTTGTTTATGCAAAGAGCATCACTTAATATGCTAATGGCAGTTCGTATATCATTTCCCAATATGATCAACCCAAGAGAGAGAGAGAGATGATGTATTTTGTATAAAATTTAGTTACTGAAAATAGTCCGGTGTTTAGATTTCACACCATAGTTCTATGTGCAAGACTTTTGTTTGGATTAAAAGAGGTGCTGGACTATCATTTACCGAAAAATCGGTATTAGCCCTACATGCGATGCGATGCCTCTGTTCAATCTCGAAAGACAAAGGATACCCCCTGTAGGAGCAGCTGCACGTGTAATTGCAAGGCAAGAGTTGCGCAATTAACATCCACATCTCTCCTGAATTGCTTGAGTCCAGTGGCAAGGAGAAGTCCAGGATGACTGGAAACAATGCCGAAATAAGTGGAGAGCACATACAGCACCTGGTCAATACTAAATAGTCACCCATTTAGTATTGACCAGGTTCAACGTTGCTTAACTTTGGTGATCCAGTGTGAACTGGTATATCGATGTGATTATGCTGTATAAGCCCTGTATAGGTGTTAGCTATTTGAATATGTTTATGTGTGTATGTGCAGGGGTTCACTAAACAACTAATTAATCAATCATTATGAACACAAGTTTTTAGGAAGTGTAATTTGGGTTCTATTTAGTTTTAATTTTACTGAACGGATTAAAAAGTGGGTGGAAGTGAATTAGGAAAATTCAAATAAGATTGTTGTGAGATTTTAACAGTGAGTATTCGCCATCAATTAATCAATATTTCACAATTTTCGGTTTCTTTGGGCTACTTTAAGAGTTTTTAAGAGGCAAAATATGGACACAAACTCTTATTTAAAAATCATTTATTTCAGATTTGCTTTAAATTGGATCCATAGTCATAAGACATCAATTAAACAAGATTCCTTGAATTTAAATTTCTTCTTAAGACTCCTTAAACTGAAGCTTTAAATTTTAGACATTTTCTAGAATCAAAATCAAGTAACGAATTGTGATCAAAATTATAACAAGGATTCTAGCTATAAGGCTTAGTAGCATTATGTTGATTTTTCATCTTTGCATAAAAGTGATACAGAACTGTTCAGTTTGTAGCTCTCACTTCTTATTCTGTCGTTTAGTCCTCACATTCTATGAGCGATGTTTCTGGCAAAAGGGAAAGAATTGCTTTCTGGATCAGAATTTATCCATCTGACACTTTTTATTGGCTAGTTTTTTTTTTATCTTGAAGGTTTTTTTAAGCTCCTTACATCAAGTGGCTTTATGCCTTGTCTGGGGTGATTTCCATAAAAAAAATTATTCTTTGAAAAATTTTAACAAAAATTTATTTTACTCGTCCTGGGACGGGTACTGCTCCAAAATACGTGCAATATGATTTTTCAAAAAACAAAAAAAAACAAAAACATTTTTAAATGAAGATTCTTGGGAAATATTAATGTTATAACTCACCAACAAACCTGAAAATTAAACAGAGTAATATTGTCCAAAGAGTGAACCCAGTCGACCATTGGTGTTTGAAGCGGACTAGAGCCATACCAAGAAAGAGGAAGATGATGATTTCACTTGTGGTGCTGCAAAGAAATTAACAGTTATTTGACCCATCGTTATCCGGTTGATTTCTTTGAGTTAAAACCGAAAATCTTTTGTAAAGATAGTATTATTCAATACTAAAATTATTTTTAAGATTTATTTGACTTGGAGCATATATATATATATATATATATATATATATATATATATATATATAAAGTAAAACGATTCATAATTGTGAATTAAAAATCAGTTTCAATAGGAAAAAACAAACAACTCGAGTGTACGATCGTTTCGGAAACGATTTCATTTTATGGAAATTAACAATAAGTATTGTCAAATTATTGTCACTACTTATTGTCAATTTCAATAAAATGAACATCGTTTCCGAAACGATCGTACACTTGTGTTGATTTTTTTTGCTTCCCCTTTTGAAACTGATTTTCAATTCACAATTATTAATCGTTTTACTCAATATAATTATAGCTCTGGGATACCTATACCTATTGAACTTACTATATCTACAGTAAAATGAGCACTGTTTTCTTTTAAATGTATTAATACATTTACTAATACATTAAAATAAACTCTGCTCTTTAGACTCCAGGTCTAATTATCTCTATAAAATATATATTTTAATATTTAATAATTATTATAGTAAATAATTATATCAGCCCTTTAAGAAACTTGTTTCTTATCGTTGAGCACTTTCAGTTGAAATAAAGTTGGTCAATTTAGCTCTTACGTGCAGATCATATATATATCATATATAATGATTAGATCACTCTGATAGACATAAAAAACATTTAAAAGAATAAATGTTTAAATTTCAACAGCATTTCTTATGGTTAACGGTAGCCGAATGGATTAGGTCCTTGCCATTAGCCAGATTACCGGGTTCGAAACTATCGACGTGTGTCAATCGTGACACCCTGGACTGATGATTCCCGAAAGGATGAAACACTAGTGTCTGTAGGTATTTTAATAATTATTGTAGTAAATAATCATATATATATATATATATATATATATATTCACACCTTACTACCTGTAGTCATGTTGGGGGTAGGATGTAATTGTGAGACAGGAGTCATTGTTTTTTTTTTTAAGGTTGATGTCAGCATGTTTTAAAACATTGTATGCACAATTTCAGAGTCAGACTATTGAAAATTGTCAGGTTATGGAAAGTTTGGAGTGAAGATTTGAAAGTCAGACATTTTGAAAATTGATTTGGTTGGTTGGTTGTTTTTTTTGACGGCTTATCAACCCTTTTTGGGTTATTTAATGCCGAATCCAAAGATTTTAAAGAAAAATTTTTTTTAATATAATATATTTGTTGTTTTCACGTTGGTTACTATTTAATCCATAGTTGGGACCCTAACAGGTACTACCACTCCGGGTCAGAGTGGACCTGGGAGCAATGGTAATTAAAGGGTGGCTCCACACTCCCTAAAGCTCACAAGCTGGTGCCTCACCACTGGATATAGTTTAAGGTCATATCTAGGACCTTTGAAAATTGAAGTCGCCATGTTATAGAGAATGGCATCGTGTTACGGAAAAGTTTAAATAACAATTTGAGAGTCGGACCATTTTATTCAGGTTTTTTACGTGTATCTGATCGTGTGTGAGAGACAGCCCACGTCTGACTGCCTGCATCTGGACATGCGTGGAGGACCACCTGAATCTGGCCGTGTATCATGGGCTAGTTTCGTCTGGCCGTGTATCATGGGCTAGTTTCGTCTGGCCATATATCATGGGCTAGTTTCGTCTGGCCGTGTATCATGGGCTAGTTTCGTTTGGCCGTGTATTGTGAGTCTGGTCATGTAATTAGGGCTCATTTCATCTGGCTATATAATAATTAGGGCTCATTTCGTCTGGCTATATAATTAGGGCTCATTTCGTCTGGCTATATAATTAGGGCTCATTTCGTCTGGCTATATAATTAGGGCTCATTTCGTCTGGCTATATAATTAGGGCTCATTTCGTCTGGCTATATAATTAGGGCTCATTTCGTCTGGCTATATAATTAGGGCTCATTTCGTCTGGCTATATAATTAGGGCTCATTTCGTCTGGCAATATAATTAGGGCTCATTTCGTCTGGCCATGTAGTGAGGACTAGTGAAGTCTGGCCACGTATGAAGCACTGGAGATGTAAATGTAGATCTGGGTTCAGATCTATGTGGGGTGAGGTAGATTTAATAGTTAGTGCAAATTTCATCGGAATGCTGGCAAGTTCATTTTTTTTTAAATTTTTGGATTACACAATTCACTCTTTTATAAAATGTAAATATTTTTCTAAAAAGATTTGTAGAGTTCAAAATCGTGTTTTTTCTTTACATTTGAGAAAAGATTATGGTCTATTTTATGTATTACTTAGCAAAATTTTACTTTTAGTTTAAATCCATTGATTTAATTGGATAGCATGTATTGAGATCTTTCTTTGTTACATTAAACAATGTTTTTTTTTTCTCTTCCCTAAATCAAAAGTTATGGGAAGAAATGAAAAAGATTTAGTTGACGATCATGTTTTTAAGAAACAACATAAAGGCACCTGCGATGAAAATACCGACAGATTTACAACATTTCTGTAAGAAAGAATTAGGAAGGAGGAGAAAATGACATCAGCGACTAAATTTGAAAGCCAGTTTTGTAGCCCTTCCAAGCCAAGAAAGGGTGCACCAAGCAGCTTCTCCTCAGATGTGACAACAGTGCTCCATTTTTCGGATGTATTTGAATAGAGAATTATGTCGGGAGTGAGATATCTTCTCGATCTAGGGAACCTGTATAGAATTTAGCTTTCAAAATTTGATACAGATTCCCGAGATTGACGTAAAAATTCCTATTTGCAAAAAGATGCACCTTTAGAAGGTCGGAGGTTACAAAGGCTGAAACTTTGTCAAAATAACAACCAAGAGGGGAACAATAATTCTAATAATATAAATTATCAATCCTTATCTAAACAAAACAAAAATAAATAAATAAATAAAAAAGTAAAAATAAAACAGAAAAATGCATTTGAGAGAGATATTGACTTTGACAATCTCACTTACCTGGCTACTTTGATGCAGTATTTTATGGCAATGTTTGATTTGCGATTTACATTTTGTAAAGCATACTGGGCTTGTATTAGACCGCATCCAATCAGGCTGATAAGATGGATTCATAGAAAATATATATATATATTATATTATATATGGTATAAAAAGAAAAGAAAACACATTTAAAAGAAAACGTACAATCATTAAATAGATGCTTCTTTGGTCTCATCAAGAAATCAAAATGACTCATATGAGGTGCATTCAATAGGTTTCCAGACTTTTTTGTACAGGCATTTAAAATTGTCGTAGACTCTTGAAAATTCAGTATGTTATTGTTATACATCTTATGAAATAACTGACCAATTTTTATGATTTCAGGTTCAAATGAGCAGCTACAGCAAGAATTGGAATACATCCTACTAAAGTCTGATTATCACAGCTGGTGAATTTCAAAAACGCAATCTGGACGTGAGGACACTTTAGAAGAATGATATACAATAAAAATTCTGTTTTAAACTTGGAAAAAAATGCTACAGAAACGTATGGAATGCTTCAGACTGCTTTTGGACCATTTTGCATGAATTGAGCATTAGTTTTTGAGCGGTATAAGAGATTCAAGGAAGGCAGGGAGTCTGTGAGGAATGATGAGGTGTGGGTGGAGAATGATACGAAATAAAATCCGCCCAGAAACTTATGATGATCCCTTTTTTTTGACAGCATGGGTATGATCTACATGCACTGGGTTTCCACTACAAACAGGAATACTATGTTGAGGTTTAAAGGGAGTTCAGGAAGAAGCCAGCACTCTTCAAATTTGGTCAGTGGCATTTCCACCAAGACCATGCACCAGTCCACAATTACATCCTTGTCATAGACTATTTGACTAAGATGGACATCAAGACAGTTCCTCACCCTCCCTATAGTCCAGACCTTGCTCCCTGTGACTTTTGGTTATTCTCTAAGCTCAAGGAAAACCTTAGAGGCTGTCGTTATCAGACAAGTGAGGAGATGAAAGAGGCTGTGACGAGGGTCATTGACATGCTCACACGAGGACTTTCATTGGGCCTTCCAGAAGTTGTTGGAACGGTACAACAAGTGCATTGCAGCCGGAGGAGATTACTTCGAAGGGAACTAGACTTTCATATGTGTACTATCAATAAAAGTGCCCATACAAAAAGAAGTCTAGAAACTTATTTAAGGCACCTCATACATTGTGAAGATTATAGATACCTTGCTGGTAAGCCCAAGCAATTATATTCAGCAAATAAAAAAAAAACTGATTTTATGGTGAATTTGCAAGAATTTTATTCCTTTATATTTGATATGATTGAGAGATGTTTGATTATAACTATCGGCCTATTGGAAAAACTTTCTGTCATTAAAATTTGTATCAGATTTCAAGGACTCTACAAAATAGGCAAAACAAAAGGGATGCTTGTGGGTCGACATGGGTTGATTTTTCAATATGCATAACATCTGTAAACAGATAAAAACTCAGTTTTTTGTCACAAGGTTGATTATTGAATATAGGAGAAGCCTAATTTAAAGAAAATGGCTGTATGTTAAATAGTTACTGTTTAGTGTGTTAGATATTTGGCAGGTGACCCTGTGAAGAGAGGCATTCAATGGGTTGCACATATGCAAATTAATTCTATTTGAGGAATGCGAGGCTTTTCACCATTGTCTATGTAAATGCATAATTTGACCAAAAATATATGAGAAAAATCGGTCAAAGAAATATAATAGACAATGGGAAATATTAAACATTCCAGAATGAAAGAATGTTTATATGAATCAACAAAACAGAAGTGAATATGACACCTGGTCACAGAACGAGGACAAGCTGCCAAAATATCCACACTACACTCCCGCCATGCGGCACCTTCACTGATGTCACAACTGTCATACTAAAATCAAAAAGGTTTGGGAATAAACAAAATATTTTATAACTCAACTGTGTGTGTTTTATTTTGCTGCCAAGTGTATATATCGAGACAGTGACAAAAGTTGATTTTTGAAATTATATAGACTGAAAAGCACATTGAACAACCAGCCACAAAGAGTATATAACAAATGTAGGGCGAGTGATTTTTTTTTTAAACATTTTAACAAACAAACAGAAAGATCATATTTTTAGCATTCTGAAATTCTCTTTATAAAATTAATTCTCTATGATTGCATAAGACCTTCTATTTATTTGAACTCAAAAAATTGGATCCATGTTAACATGTAAGGACAACGTTAAATATGTAAAAAATACATTCTGGAACAAAAAAGCTAACTGTTTCAATGACACCACTCCCGTTTTCGTAACTCTTGAACATTTTTTTTTTCTTTTTTTTTTACTACTAACCTTCACTCCAAACAATACATATTGCCACTTGGACATAAGGGGCTACTAATTGGGACCATACCTAAAAAAGGTTAAGATGTTGGTTTACGTTGTATTTGAACTTCTGCATATCAGTACAATTTTGGGAGACAGGCAGCAGGAAGAGAATTCCAAAGTCTACCTCTTCTAGGGAAGAAGCTATTTGAGTGGAAAACTTTGACATTTAGGGACCTCAACAGTGAAAGGGTGTGATTTTGTTGCTAAGTGGATTTGTCAGAGATATGTTCGTCGAAGGGGTACAAGTGTAATGAGTTCATCAGAGCACATTCCATTAAAACACTTGTAAAACAACTTTTTTTAGTTAAAAAAATAAGAGGCTTTACTTTTGGAATAACCTTTGTATGACAAAGTGAACATCGGGCGCCTCTGGACGTTCATCGTTCATCGCAGGCAGAACTGCATTGAGAATGGTGGTGACTATGTAGCAAAAGGCTGCTCGTTTTAATTGTACCATTTTCGTTTTTGTAGCTCTTCAACTTTTTGCGTTAAAAAATAGGAGGCTTTATTTTTAGAAATGACACTGTTAATTATCCAATATAGGTTCCTGAGTTTGATAAAAAAAATTCCAAGTTTAAAGGCTACATTGGCCGAAACGTCATGAAATTAAAAGTAAAAATTAGAATAGAATTCCAAATATTCAAAATCATCAAGTCTCATCTAAATTAAAACCTGGACAGTGTTCTAAAGAGGGTCACCAACCTGATAGGGCCCAAACTGTCATCTAAGCTTCAACCTCTGTCCCATCGACGAAATGTTGCATCCCTCTGTTTTACAAGTATTATAAAGGTGGACGCCCTCGGCGTAAATACCCCTGACAAATCCAACAAGCAGCAAAGTTCCACACCCTACATAGTAGAGATCCCTAGATATAAGAAAGCCTTCTACTCTAGAAATTCCCCGATTCCTCAACTGTATTGACATGCAGAAGTTCAAATGTTAATAGACATCTTGCTGCTCAACTCCCTTCATAGTATCCCTGCAATTTGGGTCCCTGCTAGTAGCCGCTTACATCAAAGTGGCACTGTGCCTTGTCTGGGGGTGAAAATTAAATTTAAAAAAAAAAAAAATTTGAGTAAAAAAAAAAAAAAAAAAAGGCTTTATTTTTGAAATTACACTTATTTCTCCAATACAGGTTTCTGAATTTGAAAAAGAAAAGTTTAAAGGCTGAAATGACAGGAAATGTGAAATTAAAATCAAAACTAGAATAGTATTCCGAATATTCAAAAATTATCAATTCTCATCTAAAATGAAATCTGTAACAAAAATTAAATTTTATTTGCCATAAAAAATTTAATACATTTTTTTAAATTCATATTATTGGGATTATTCCAAATATTTTTCACATCTCCCGTGTTATGCGCACAACGTTTTGACAGAAAGATTTCCGAATTTGACCAGCTACATGCGAAGAAATTACATTGGCTAAAATATTGTGCAAATAAATTTCAAGATGAGAACAGTAGTCTGAACAATGCAAGTACAAATTACCAGTCCTCATCTAAAAAAATTCAGAAAAATATTTTTCTTTTTAATTTTAATAAAATCAAATAATAAACAAAAAACAACATAGGTGCTTCTTCAACACCAATAATTATGTAAGTACCTTATTATTCCAGATAGTTCAAACATGTCCGCAAGTATATAGGAAAGAAAGGCAGATCCAAAAACCATAATCGGTTCGACCACTAAAAGTTAAAAAGAATTTTTTGCATCAAAATAGGAAACAAAAATTCAATCTCATTTTTTAATGAAAAATAGAGAAAATTCAAAAATAAATAAAAGAACATAAGTGGATATATGTAGAGCAATCCCAGGAAAAGATAGCCGCCCCCCCCCCTCACATCTTAGAGTGGTAGCCAATGAAGGCGAAACCTCTAGGTTACCCTCGACTATTACAGACATGACGTGCCTTCAATAAGTTTCCAGATTTTTTTTGGACAAGCATTTAAAATTGTCGTAGACTCTTGAAAATTCAGTATATTATTACTATATATTTTATGAGATGACCGGCCAATTTTTATGATTTCAAGTTCAAATGAATAGCTACAGCAGGAATTGGAATACAACCTACTAAAGCCTGGTTATCACAGTTGGTTAATTTCACAAATCTAATCTGAACATGAGGATACTTTAGAAGAACGACATGCAATAAAATTCTGTTTTAAACTTGAAAAGAATGGCATAAGAGATTCAAAGAAGACAGAGTTTGTGAGGGATGAGGAGAGGTGTGGGAGGAGTAAGGAAGTCAGAAAAACAGTTGATTGGCCAAATAAAGAATTTCATCGATAAGGACTGTCATGTGTATATAGAGACAATAAGTGCACCGTTTGATGTCAGTGTGGGAACTGTACACACAATTACTAGGAACTAAAGATGCGGAAGATTTGCAAAATTTGTTCTAAGGGTGTTCCATTCCAATGCTCCATCCTTGTCATTGACGATTTGACTAAAATGGGCATTGAGACAGTTTCTCATATTCCCTTCCGAAAGTTGTTGGAACTATACAGAAAATTCCACTGGAACTCAAGGTTTCTGAGAATAAATCAGAAAAAAAAAAAAAAAACATAAGGAGAAATCAACGCTTCTATATTATACAAAATAAAAAAAAATTGATTTCTCTCAAAGGGAGATAACTCTAAACTTAATTTCTCAGTACTTACAAACGAAAAATACTGAATTGAAAGTGAAACAAATGTTACTTATGTGATTGTCAGGTCTCAAATAGTGACATATCCAAAAGTTACGGAAAATAAGGCATAAAAATAATTGTTAATGAAAAAAGGAGTTTTTGAAAGGAAGTTTATTATTATATTATCTATATTACGCTTACCAAAAAGATAAACTGACAAGGGGAAATAATTAAGTTCTGTTGCTTACATCACATGACAAACGTAAACGTAATTTAAAGTGTCAGACAAAATTTATCACCCCATATAAAAGCTGTTTGTCATTAATATTTTTTCTACCTTATTGATTCCACGATTTTTGGATATATTACTATTTACGACATGAAAATTACGTAAGTACCATTTGTTTTAATTGAAATTCAATATTTTTTCGTTTGTAGAATACCGAGAAATCACATAACTGTCAGGGTTAGAGTTATTTCCCCTGAGGATAAACTAATTTCGGTTTTTGTTATTGTACCTATTTACTATGCCTCCCCACGGGACAGAGTTAGACACCAGGGTCGTTTTTTAACGTGGAGAAAAGGTACAAAAATAAAAATTGTCTCAGTCGTGAAGGATTTCTCCTCCACCGAAAGAGAACAAGAAATAGAAGTGCAGAATGCAGCATCTGAAGGAGTGAAGGACAGATACTACACTTTGATCTTGTCCCGAATCCTAAATGGAAATATGGAATTTCAAGTGAAACCAATGGTATCTACTGAAGCGTCATGTCACAGTAATGAACATATCAAATAATAATTAAAAAAAAAAAAAAAAAAAACGATAGGGAGAAAAATTAATTATTAATGAACAGAAACCGGAGAGTCTTAATTGTAACAAAAAGGGAGATAACTCTTATCTGAAATTTGAAAATCTTTCGTCCATTTAATAAAACTTAATTTTCGTTAATTGTCTTCAAAAACAGTTTTCATTAATCATTCATTTTTTCCCATATCATTTTTGAAATTTTTGGATATTTTCATTACTGCAACATGACGATTCAGTAGATACCATTTAAATATAAATTTTGCTACAAGTATTCAAAACCCCTAAATTGCTAGACCAGAGTTATCTCCCATGCAACGAAAATGGTTCAAATGCCCAAATGTTTTTGTGAAAGTCAGGCCAGGGTGGACCATAGATTGGAGCTCAGACGAGCACTTGCTATGAAAATAACGATAAAGCATAGACAAATTTTGTGAAGAACTCTCACTTATGGTCGAAAAATAAAAAAACAGATTTTGTCCTCATTAGTCCTTTCGATCTCACACAGAGCTGAAGAGGCTTGGGTATGTTAACTATCAAAAAGGCTAACGTAAAAATGTAAGCCTTCATACATCGTCATTTTCACCTTGTAAAAATAGTTTGTGCTTCTTTTTTTCATATGAAAATCGCCCAAAGAAAAATAACAAATTCGTGGAGAGTCTGAACAGACAAAAGGCAAATAACCCTCCACATGTAGAATGTAGATTATTGCTATCGATTAAAGAATCTAAATTTGTTTCACATTTTGGGCAGGAGCTGCTAGAAGCAGCTTATCTTGCCTTGACAGAGTTCAAAATAGGTTTTGTAGCCTAGTGGGGGATACCCATTTCTCTTCCCTGCAACCTTTTTACCACAGAAGACACGTTGCGAGCCTGTCTATGCTTTATCGTTATTTTCATAGCAAGTGCTCATCTGAGCTCCAATCTATGTTCCACCCTGGACTGACTTTCACAAAAACCACTCGTCTAGCCAGGACCACTATCAACAATTTCCCACACTCTTTATCTGCGCCTAAACCCAAATATAGATTCCATGAACAAAGCTTCTTTCTTAGAATTGCACGACTGTGGAACTTTGTTCAGTTTTCCTGCTTCCCAACTGACTACAATATGGTCGACTTCAAGTCCAACGTAAACAAATTCTTGATGAGCCATCCCCTTAAGTAATCCAATTTATCAAATTTCCACTACTAACAATGATTACGACATGTTCCTCTTGACCACTGTACACTCATTAACCCTTATCCTCGAGTGGCTTCTGGGCCTTGATAAGTGCATAAAAAAGAAAACAGAGCAAGAATGTAAGAATATTATGGGAAAAATATATTCTGTATGTTTAATGTTTAACACGACTCATTTACAGTCACAAACTAAGGTGCTTGTACAGATAAAGACACGGATGAAAAATCGGATTCCAAATAAAACCTCTTTGAAATACTAATGTATCAGGTAAAAATAAGCATCCTCAGCAAAAAATTAAAACTTATTAGAAAGAAATTTAATAAATTAAAAGTAAAAATTAAATTTACCATAAATGGCAGTTTTATCGCATTGACAAATTAAGTAATTTTAAAAGAGAACAGGGGAGATAATTAAGTTTGTCATTTTGGCAAATGTTAAACCCTCCCTTATCATGAGGCAGATTGCTGAAACATTCTTTCACTTGGTGATACAAGCATCAAAATTGAAATTTGTCAGGTTTGCTTCTGCAGCCATCTTGAAAACTGGCAGCCATCTTGAATTTTCTGATGGCTTACATTCTTTTCTTAAAATGTATGTTCTGAACGTCATTTGTGCCAATTTTGGTGCTTGCATCACAAAGTGAAAGATTCTTATAGAATATTGAGATAACCTGCCCCACTATTAAAATGGAGAACTCGTAGAAAATACGATAAAAATTTGACTTTGAAATTGGTGTGTGTGCCCTGTGCTGATGAAGAGAAGTGATATCAATAAAAGTTTGTACTATCTCAAAATATCATTCATGAATCTCCTGTTTATGGTGAATTCTTGAAAAGGAATATGCTGTAAATTTGTCTGAAGATGACTAAACAAAGGCCTGCTGCCCCTCTTCTCCCCAAGTGTGGAACCAAAAATAAATTTCATTGAAAAGTTTAAATATCTAAAAAAAATTAAATTCTTTTTACCTCTGACATGAAATGTATGTTTTGTAAGCAACGCTGAGAGCATGCCTATTATTATACCAATCAAAAGTCCGCCAACTGCCACAACAATGAATTTGACGATTCCCAGGACAACCTAACAAAATAAAACAGAATGATTACTCGTGCTATACAAACAATGCAATGGAAAATAAAAGGGCAGCTAAACAAGTTATATCCATTATGTGTGTATACGAAGTTTGTGGAAAGAGTTAAGTACAGCTCCTTTGTCTCTTGCACCAAACTTCCTATGGGACATCAGATACAGAAAACATACAGCACTTATGCAGAGAATGACCTGTAGTTTTGGGGAAGTTGTGTCATCATATTCTAGCCGTTTATGTAAACTGCTGGAATATGGTAAACCGTTCCGTCAGTGCAGCAGACGATAATAAATTGGAAGAAAATATTAGTTTCAATCGTGCAAAAACTTTTATCACTAAAAATAATATAAAAAAAAAATAAAATTAAAAACGCCCAACGATCCTGAGAGAACTGCAGAAAAAAACAAAAAAATAAAGAAAAATAAAGACTAGTTAATAATACAAAAATAATATAAATATTAATATATAAAAAAAAAAACTACAAATAATATCGAGTAACAACACACGTTCGATATTAATGAATTATGCATCTGAAACAGATAAATTAATTTCCACTTTCTGCAAACTTGATCTATCTACAATAATACCTACCATGCATGTTTGAAAATTAAACACATGCATGACCAAGGGAAGACATTTCGAAATATAGCATCACAAACACACCGCCTTACCATCTAATACAAGTAAAAACGTCCTAGATGTAAAATACTGTATATATAAAACATATGATTGTTCCTATTTACAATGCCTCCCCACGGGGCAGAGTTAGACACCAGGGTCGTTTTTTAATGTGGAGAAAAGGAACAAAAAAAAAAAAAATTGTCTCAGTCGGGAAGGATTTCTCCTCCCCTGACAGAACAAGAAATTGAAGTGTAACGAAATCTGACGATATGAAAAATAGATATACATAAAACATATATATGTATATGGCTATACATATACACATGAATTGGATCAATAAAAGTGAAACTATATAGTTGGCTCAACTATTATATCTTAAGTTGTGTCAGTTTTAGTCTATCCGTCACACCTTTGCATTGTTTTGCCTTCTTTAAACTTATATTTATTCTTATAAATCGTTTTAGTAAAGTTGTCACAATGTTTGTAGATTACGTTAAGGTCGACAGAAAAATTCTTTCCTTTTTGCCAGGAATGGAAATTAATCAGAAACACGAGATTCCAAACATGTGCAAGAAAAGGCATTAAATTTATAAATTACATCTTAAAATTGGAAAAATACCCAAGATTATATGCATGTAGTCCCAGTTTATAAGGTGGTTCATTCTTTATATCCTCAGTGCGGTTGGTTGTTTTTGTTTTACGGCATATCAACCCTTTTCAGGTTATTTAATGCCGAATCCAGTTATTTTGAAGAAAATTTTTTTAATATATATATTTTTTTTCCAAGTCTGTTTCTATTTAACCCATAGTTGGGACCCTAACAGGTACTACCACTCCGGGTCAGAGTGGACCTGAAAGCAATGGCAATTAAAGGGTGGCTCCACATTCCCCAAAGCCCACAAGCTGGGGTCTCACCACTGGATATAGTTTTAGGTTATATCCAGGACCTTCTCAGTGCAAGAAATACTCAAAATACAATTGCAGATTATTTAAGACTTTTACTAATCATGATGGAGAGAATGGAGCATTCTACCACCATGGATTAAATAAAGGATTCTGTTTGAAATTTTGTGCAGATTCCCAAGTTTGACAAAATGAGAGGCTACTATTTGGAATCATATCTTACAGTGGACTGTGGGGAGGTGAGCAGTGAAATGTTTGTTCACATTACATTTTAACTTCTGCAAAAATCTTAAAAAAAAAAAAAAAAAAAAAAAAAAAAAAGGAAATGTGGAGAGAATTCCGAAGTCTAGCAGTGTGAAAGAAAGAAACTATTAGAATAGAAGGCTTTATGGCATCTAAGGATCTCAGCAGTAAAGGGGTGCGATTTTTCCGCTTGTCCGGTTAGTCAAGAGTATGTACACTGACGGGGCTCAAGTTGTGAGAGTTCATCAGACACATTCTATTAAAGTACTCGTAAAACAGACACAGGGATGCAACATTGTGGTGATGAGACAGAGGTAACTTGGCCGACAGCGTGTGATCTATCAGAATCCTCTCTAAGAGTGACAGACTAGTGGTAGATGCCAAAGCTCAGATGTGGCAACAACACTCCATGTACGGGGGAATTGCAGCTTTGTAAAGATACTGGATATTTTCTTGTGTGAAGAATTTTCTAGCACAGTAAATGGAGCCCGCCTTCATTGCAGCAGCTTTAACAATATTATCAATGTACAGAATGCAGACTAAGTAACGCCCTTTTTTATTTTTATTTACTTTTGAAATACATTCATATTACAAAAAAATAAAATATTAAAAACGTTCTAATTTTGTTTCATTCAAAATCGTAATGATGATAATAATATGGATCTATCAGCAGATTGGTAATCTCTACTTAAGGAATCGTTGATAAAATTCACAATTATTTCTATAATCCAAATTTGGTACAAATAAACTTCAATCTATGCCCGACTTATGCTGCACCCTGTATTTGTTTCAATTCATGTTGTATGTGAAGGTTAAGCTGAGGAAGTTGAAGGATGGCCTCTCAAGTAGGGTGTTATTAGTAGCGCTATGACAACAGCATATTCTTTTCCTTGTTTTGATTCTCAGGTATATATCCGTTGATATCTTATGTTTTTATATACAGTGATGTGGTTCTTGGTTGATTAACTGTGTCTGTGTCGGATATATACTCGAGAGTCAAAACAATAAAAAAGAATATGCTGTTGTCGTAGCCCTAGTAATTAGGCGTGACAATCGTGGATGACAAAGGTTTTTTTGTAGTTGTTAAAGGAAAAATAAAAAGCTAATCTCAGACCATTGACGAGAAAATTCAGAGACAAAGTAACATACCTGCCCAGCCGGAAGTGAATCCATTCGACTGTACGTCTGCATGACACTGTACAACACAACAGATACACCATCTATAAAAAAAAAAAGAAAAAAAAAGAAATCATTAAAATTGTTAAACTAAATTTGCTTAAAACAATATTGATTAAAAGAACAATGTCTAATAATAAGATAACGTTTGTCAAATCTGCAGGTTTGTCAAGAAAAGGCTATTTCAAACAAGCATGGTAGACCAACAAAAGTGATATATTTCTCATCTTATCAACAAGAAAAAGAGAGGTTTCGAAATTATCAAAAATGTTGATATCTTTGATATTTTTTAGTAATATTTAACAGTAATTTAGCCTAATTAAGGATGTTTGAAAAACAGCCATATTTAGCAGTAAGCAATATTCAAGGATTTCTGAAAAAATAGCCATATTTAGCAGTAAGCAATATTTAGGGATTTCTGAAAAAATAGCCATATTTAGCAGTAAGCAAAATTTAGGGATTTCTGAAAAAATAGCCATATTTAGCAGTAAGCAAAATTTAGGGATTTCTGAAAAAATAGCCATATTTAGCAATAAGCAAAATTTAGGGATTTCTGAAAAAATAGCCATATTTAGCAGTAAGCAACATTTAGGGACTTCTTAAAAAATAGCCATATTTAGCAGTAAGCAACATTTAGGGATTTCTGGAAAAATAGCCATATTTAGCAGTAAGCACCATTTAGGGATTTCTGGAAAAATAGCCATATTTAGCAGTAAGCAATATTTAGGGATTTCTTAAAAAATAGCCATATTTAGTAGTAAGCAATATTTAAGGATTTCTGAAAAAATAGCCATATTTAGCAGTAAGCAATATTTAGGGATTTCTGGAAAAATAGCCACATTTAGCAGTAAGCAACATTTAGGGACTTCTTAAAAAATAGCCATATTTAGCAGTAAGCAAAATTTAGGGATTTCTGAAAAAATAGCCATATTTAGCAGTAAGCACCATTTATGGATTTCTGAAAAAATAGCCATATTTATACTATTTTATTAATTTTTATTATTTTATTATTATAGTAAGCAATATTTAGGGATTTCTGAAAAAATAGCCATATTTAGCAGTAAGCAATATTTAGGGATTTCTGGAAAACAGAGTTTCTGAAGATTTATAACCAAAATACTATCTTCACTTTGTTTTTGTTCATATTTTCATTCTCCTTTCCATAAATATCCGCATATTTACTAGCAGTGCTTTAAACTAACCTTCTCTCAAATAAATCTTGTCGAATGTGTGTGTGAATAAAAATTTGGAATGAAATTCTGTAAATTATTAATTTACAACAAATTTATTATGCGACAAGGAATACGATTCAATGGAGTTTCAATAAGTGGCTGATATCAAAGGAAATGTAGTTATTAAGATAATATTTTATAGGTGAAGTTTGCTATTTAGAACATACATGTGATTGTTTCTATCACACATAAGCACATTACAGTGACCACCTCATTCTTCTTACATTATAGGACTGTTTTTCTTTTTTTTTTAAAGATTTTACAAACGTGTGGTTAATTTCCACTGATTTTTCTTGAATAGCCGACTTTGATTCAAGAATTCAATAAATAAAAAAATAGTTCCAGTTTAAGTTACTATTAAAGTAATAAAAAGAATCAGTTATGGTTTCAAATTTTGAAGCTTTTACAATTTAGATTCTGCCTCTATTATTTTTTTTTAAATGGCTCAAATTTGATAAACTTTCGGTATAACTTCAAGAAAATCACAACTTTGTAAATTTTTTTAAACTAACATTTCAGCCCGGCGTTACCCAGGTGTTTGTTGGAGGTGTATGTTGAGCAAAAAAAAAAAAAAAAAAAAAAAAAAAGAAAGAAAAAGAAGCGGTCAATTTTTAAAAACTGACTCCTATTATGATCCCTTAACATTTATTGTTTTGGGCTCAAATCAAGTTATTAAGTTAGATCCATGTTCAAGGAACCTATATCTAAAATTTAAAGTGTTTAGACCCAAAATTGGCGGAGGAGTTTGGTAGAGTTCTCAAAGGTCAAATCATTGAACTTTTACTCCTTAACAGCCAAATTTCTGTCCGAAAACCGATCAAAGATTTTCTCAAATCTCAGTACGCTGTATATCAAATTTGGAGTCTGTAGAGTTATTGCGTAGGGAAATGTACACAGACACACACGTTCACTTTTATAGATATATAGATTATTGACCCAAGAATTAAAAATAGTATCGGACACAATTCATTTTCTGCTTTTATTGTTCAAAATACATTAATAAAGACTGACCCAACAAGTTAATGGATTTGATTTGCGTTACTGTAGTAATATCCCTGGAACTACTTTTCTATGTACAAAGATTGTAGCCCACTTGGTGTAGGAAGACACAGGATAACACAAATCTTCACATTAAGATCTGGCTAACATGTGTTCTTGTACAAGAAACAGTAAATTTATATAGTGTGTTTTTTCTGTTTACCAGACATAAACACCTTACAATGACCACCTCATTCTTCTGACATAACTTCGTTTGAATAATGTTACAGAATACGTTCATAAAAACTAACCCAACAATGTGGCTTGTGCTATGTGGTGTAGGATTTGAAGATTGTGGATGTGAGAATTTACTTGCCGTTTAAAAGTGATTCACCAAACACCAAAATATAAAGGGTTGCATTCACTCCCATTTCACTGAAAATGGCCAACACCTGCAAAAATATAATTAAAAAAAAAACAAATGCGATTAATAATTCTTCTTAAATAAAACTATTGTTACACGTGTAAGAGTACGGACTCTACCTTGTTAAGATATTGCGTCTGAGAGAAAATATTAAGATTTATGCAGATAAATTGTTATTAAAATATTTAAAGAAAAAACAAAAAAAAAAAAAAACAGGCTCCTTCAGACTATGGATACCCACGAAGGGATGCCTCTGCGTGAAATTTTTGTGGTAGCAGGTGCGCACTGCACAATCTCCAACCATACCTTTCCGGAGTCGACATTGTTAAATACCAGTGGCAAGTGTATGCACAGGAGGACTGGAAACAAATGCCGAGATAAGCGGAGAGCGCATACAGCACCTAGAATTCCAAAATGGTCACCCATCTGGTACTAACCAGACTCAACATTGCTTAACTTTGGTGATCTGACAAGAATCGGTGTGTCAATGCAATTATACCGTGTACTATTAAAATATTAGAAGACAGAGAAATAAGGATATTTAAGTAAACATTAACGAATACCATATGTGTGTGTGTGTGTATATATATATATATATATATATATATATATATATATATAGGTTTAATAAAGTTAAAAACATTATTCGGAAAGGAAACACAAATAGAGGTGAAAGTCCTTAATCCACTGAGTTTCGAAGAAACACTTTCATTCTCATTAGAGGAGTTAGCAAAATGTGTAAGAAATTTTGCTTGTAAAGCATTTAATGAAACTAGGTATGAACTGGATCATACTAGCGTGGAAAAGAAGTAGACAACAATAGAACAGATGGAGTGGGGTAAAAATGGTTTCACGTGAAAGAGTCTTCCTATGGCTGGTGAGTACAAAATCCAGGTAAAAGATTTATGTATATACTAGCATTTCAGCCCGGCGTTGCCCGGGTGTTTGGAAGTGTATGTTGAGCAAAAAAAAAAAAAAAAAAAAAAAAAAAAAAAAAAAAAAAAAAAACGGTCAATTTTTTTTAAACGTGACCTCTATTATGACCCTTTAACATTTGTTTTGAGCTCAAATTAAGTTATTAAGTTAGATCCATGTCCAAGGAACCTATATCTAAAATTTCAAGTGTTTAGACCCAAAATTGGCAGAAGAGTTTGCTAGAGTTCTCAAAGGTCTAATCGTTGAATTTTGACCCCTTAACAGCCAAATTTCTGGCCGAACCCCAATCACAGATTTTCTCAAATCTCAGTACCCTGTATATCAAATTTCGAGTCTGTAGACTGAAAATTGACAAAGTTATTGCGAAATGTACACACACAGACACATTCACTTTTATAGATATAATATATATTTTATAGATATAATAGATAGATTACTTATTACTATAATTATTTTTAATATCTACAGACACTAGTGTTTTATCCTTTCAGGAATCATCAGTGTAAAAAGTTATGATTACCACTGGTCGAGGGATGCGAACCTCACCACGAAGCCATCTCTGACTCCATTAGCAAGGAACAAACCTCTCAGCCAGCGTGAACCGTGACAAGAATATAGATACTAGCAGGACCTGTGTACCAGCGTTGTGTCTGAGAGAAAAGGCCAAGATTCGTACATATTTTTACTTTTGACACTTTTGAACACCTTTAAGTTTTTTTTTTATTCAGAAATTAAAAATCATTTTTGGATCCTATTTTCTTTAATTTCAGATTGTTTTATTTATATATTCATTTTCGTTTCCTTTATTTACTGTTTTTATCTCCTTTCCTTCTTTCTCATCTTCCTCTTTCTTTTCCTTTTTTTATTTGGTCTTCTTTAATGATCCCATTATTTCATAGTGACTCATATTTTCCTTTTTTTTTATATTACTTTATATATATATATATATATATATATATATATATATAATTACCCTTTCAATTTACTCTTATATATTGTACCTATTTTTAATATTTCTTCTTTTTTTTTTTTTAAATTATATTATCCTATTCCTTTATACATATTTCATATCTAAAAGGGTATTAAGTCAGCTTTAATTTATATTTGCATAATTCTGGCCCTTCTCTTTTGATGAGAAGCATTTAGCTCTGAAATGTCATGGCCTTAAAAGGTTTTTTCATTCAGTGCCAATTGGAAAGATATACAGAGCTACAAGACCAATGTATCAGAAATGTTAGAAAACTATTGTATTTCCTATCGAAGTTGGATGCCGAGGTTTTATTGCCAACTTAACCTCCACGTTCTTGAATAATTTTGGTCTTTCACCACCAGACAAGAAAAAATACACAAAGAAAATACAAGAAAATGCTCTATCTGCATCAGCGTTGATATGACAATCTCACAGAATGACGACAATTCAACAAAGTCTGATATCATAAGATTCTACTGGGGTGTTCTGGGATATTGGTAATGATTAGTGAGGGAACAATTCCAATATTTTTCTTGATTCTGATGCAATTACCGATCCTGTACTAACTTCTCGATTCTGATAAAATTCCCGATTCTGTGAGGGGATAATATAGAGATTTAAGTCTTACTGGAAGTTTTAATTAATACGTTTGTATTGTTTTATTATTACTACAAGCAAATTAGATTTATTGAATTAAACCTAAAACTCTATGATTCTCAATTTATTGATGGTTTTCCTTCACGACGGTTAAAACTTATTTCAACGAATCCTTACGCACCGTAAGTTTATTATTTAAATTCTTTCCTAAAGCTGTACTTTTCAACTGCACATTTCCTTTTCAGTTTTTTCCGCTTTTCACCTTGTACGTTATGTATGCCATTATTTTTACGTTATGTCTATTAATATTTTATTTCCATCATATTTGTTTGAAACGCGTATTCAATTGTTAACATTAATACCTCTAAAAACGATACACATGTAAAGAAATATGTCGCGCCGCCAACTGGAACACTTTTCACTAAGTGACCCCCCCCTCCCTCTAAATCAGCCCACACCGTCTCCCTAATTAGATAGCATCTTGGTACCACAAGTGCCATTTGACCGTATGAGGCCAAGTGAAACAAACGACCACCATGCTTTTTAGCCTCGAGTATCCAAGAAAAAAAACCCAAAGCTAAGTAAAAATTCCTAACTGTTCGCATATAATTTAAAGCTAATATTCTTTCCATTTTCAGGCATATTGTAACCGATAACTTTTCTTCACTTAAATAGACTATTTCGCCGCTTACAATGCCATGTCACTTAATTAATAAGTCAATGCTATAGTAAAGACAAACTCGGTAAAAAAAGAAATTATGCTAAGTTATTTAGAGGACATGAAAACCTTATTTAAATATCATTTCCACCGTGTTATAAATCCAGACTTATTGCATGTTCAATTATTGCATATATTAAAAAAAAAACCATAAATAATTAGATTTATTGAATTAAACCTAAAACTCTATGATTCTCAATTTATTGATGGTTTTCCTTCACGACGGTTAAAACTTATTTCAACGAATCCTTACGCACCATAAGTTTATTATTTAAATTCTTTCCTAAAGCTGTACTTTTCAACTGCACATTTCCTTTTCAGTTTTTTCCGCTTTTCACCTTGTACGTTATGTATGCCATTATTTTTACGTTATGTCTATTAATATTTTATTTCCATCATATTTGTTTGAAACGCGTATTCAATTGTTAACATTAATACCTCTAAAAACGATACACATGTAAAGAAATATGTCGCGCCGCCAACTGGAACACTTTTCACTAAGTGACCCCCCCCCTCCCTCTAAATCAGCCCACACCGTCTCCCTAATTAGATAGCATCTTGGTACCACAAGTGCCATTTGACCGTATGAGGCCAAGTGAAACAAACGACCACCATGCTTTTTAGCCTCGAGTATCCAAGAAAAAAAACCCAAAGCTAAGTAAAAATTCCTAACTGTTCGCATATAATTTAAAGCTAATATTCTTTCCATTTTCAGGCATATTGTAACCGATAACTTTTCTTCACTTAAATAGACTATTTCGCCGCTTACAATGCCATGTCACTTAATTAATAAGTCAATGCTATAGTAAAGACAAACTCGGTAAAAAAAGAAATTATGCTAAGTTATTTAGAGGACATGAAAACTTTATTTAAGTACGATACTTAATATAATCAGCCATCGAAAAAAAAAAAAAAATTTTTTTTTTTTTTTTTTTTTTTAAGAAAAAAAAAAAAAGTTATAAACATCAGTGACCCCCCCTTGCTTGTAGACGTCCATTTCCTTTCCGGATCCCTGCTCCGAACTTATGCTCGTGATCCATCATCTCATCTGAAGATGAGGGGCTCTTATGCCTTACACAACAATTTATCAGTCTGTACTATTGTCTATAAACTGATATCATCAACAATTAGATAAGCTGTTTTTAAATTTCCCCTCTTGACAAAATTGCAAACCGGAATGCAAACGGATTTTCCTTTGCGTTAGAGGATTGAACTTAATATGTACAATACGTGCGTACTAAACTAAACCACCTTTGTTACCTATATACAATCGCCTATACTGAATCCTCATCGGCTCAAAGCTCTCGGTATCCCCAGACTCTTAATTTCTCAAATCTTATATCACCAAGACATCCTTCTTAATTGATACAAGAATCCTCCTGAGCAGTTCAACATCCAGTGATCATATATCCAATCCTCATGAAACTGCTTATATCACCCTGAATATTACCTTAAATCTTTATTCTATCCCTAAGCAAAGTAGAACACATAATAACACTCTAGTCAACTACTTTTAAAATTAGATAAACCCAGTTTCAATATTAGAAGTACATCGTCCCTCACCTTGACTACGGACTTTTGCAATAAGTCATGAAACTATTGTACCTAAAATTCCTCTCCAAACTACAAAATACTGCTGCTTGTATACTAAGCAAGTACCTCCTATAGATACTTTACCTCCAAGATGACTGCCTTGTCTGTTTTGCATGACAAATCTTATTATTTTTTACTTAAATTCTCTTTCTCCTGATAACTAACAAATCAAATCTGCTCTACTTCCTAAGTTGACACTAAACAAATCCGTCTCACGTAACTTAGATGGGTCCTTGCTCTCCGCCCTTGACCTTAACAAACTCGCAAATCGATACCCATTAACACCTAAAATTTCCTAGGCATGCTCCCGATTATAACTCCCAACCCATAACCAAGCTTCTAAGTAAATACTTACTAGCCTTAGTCCAATACATTGACTTAAAGTAATCTATAATGAACAGTAACCGTTAATATCTCTTTATTAAGAGATAGTATTGCAATAATTATTACACAAACTAAACCGGTACTCATTGAAATAAAAACTTCCGGATATTAAGAGAAAGGCGAAGTCATTCTCCTTAGTTGTAGTCTAAAGGCAACTTACTCAAATTGTCTAAAATTCCATGCATTCGTATACAATACTACTTATCCATCCATCTATACTTTTACTATACTTACAGAATATGCAATAACCTATATCTATCAGGTATAACTGTACTCCATATCAAATGTTCTCTTGTCTCTATACTGAGCATATCTAATCTTTCAGTCTTACTAAATGTCCGGTTTGGGCACCAAATCAGAATTTCTAATAGAAAGTAGATCATACTCTAGCACTTTATCCTAATTCCTAAACCTACTAAACCATATCTAACCATACATTCCTAAACCTACTAAACCATATCTAACCATACATTGCTAAACTTACAAAACTATATCTAACCATACATCAACTCCACTCTCTCGATCCAATACTGTAGCAAATTTAACTGCTTCCACTGCATGAATTTTTACGTATGCCCTCTCTCAGTATAAATGAAAATGGACAGCATAATAATGCCCTTTTTAAACCACACTTGAGGAGTGAAAATCTTCTGTAGAAGCTAACCTAAATGCCCGATTTTTCCAGGAGATATTAACCTAAATAACCAATAAATATTAACTACCCATGCGGGGTCGCAGAAATACCTGGATTAGGACCCAGGCGCGGGGCGAACCCCCTCGGAGCTGATGGACCCGTAGGTCTTCCCAGGCCATCCGTCTAGGAGAAGGAAAACTCTGAAACTAAACCTAGGGGAGGGAGGTCTCTTCAGTCCTGGACGACAACCTTCCTAGAGCTGGTGACTCAAACAAATCACCGGTTGGCAAACCTAAACTGCTTAAGGAGGAGATAGACTCTGTCTATCGCTCGGCTTTCATACTCCTTCTTTGCCTATTGGCCAGGCGTAGAGGTACTATCACAGGGACTCGCTTGAATCACCCAGTGGTTGACCTTGTTTCCTGACTAGGGTAATGAACGCCGCTTTTCCCCACTCCTGCCACATCCCATCCCCCTAAACTGGACACAGTGGGGTGCTTCAGTGCCATATATGTCAGTGCAGTTGGACTGGGCTGGCTTTGCCTAATGGATTGAGGGTACCGGATTGACAGTTCCTGGCTGCTGTTTCCGACTGATAGTACAGGAGCCCTAACTCTTTGGTAGCGCTTAGAGCGGCTGCTCCATCAACAGTTGTAAAATATCGGGATGTTTGTAGTGCCATGTCGCGCATGGAAAGGGACCCTGCACTCATCCCCGGTGGGCTTTCCTGAGGCCACAATCCTGTGGGTGAGGACAGCTGATGGTCTACTTGTATTGCATGTCTGGTATTCTGCACAACTACTTGTCCAGCACCCCCTCACTCATCCACCCTAACTGAAACTTTTAAATAAAATAAAATGAAATGACAGCTCAAGCAAAAGTTACGTTTAAACCAGGACCAAACTCAAAGAAAACCAACCTGCCTCCTCCCTTGAGGCTTGCATTTACTAATATCCGCGGGCTTAGAACTAACTTAGATGATGTTGAGTCATTTCTCCTTGTAAACACCCCGGATATCTTAGCATTAAGTGAAACTAACCTTCACTCCTCCATACCCTCTAACCACTTTAACATGCCTGGTTATCTCCCACTCTACCGTAAGGACTCGGACAGACATATGCATGGACTTGGAGTCTATATTCGAAACACCCTCCCCCTAACTAGAGAAATAAAACTAGAATCAGAGGGCCAGGCCTTTATGTGCTTCAGACTAAATATGCAACACAATATTAGCTACTTATATTTTCTCTACCGCTCTCCCTCAAACCAAGACTGTACCCTAATAAACAAAGTCTCAGACAGCATAGATATAGCACTCTCCCTCGATACTAGCGCACAAATACATGTATTTGGTGACTTCAATGTCCACCACAGTAACTGGCTAGGATTCTCAAATCACACAGACGTAGCTGGTAGCGCCACATATAGCTTCTCTATATCTCATTCCCTATCTCAGATGGTTACATTTCCGACACGTTTCCCAGACCAGCACGATCAACATGCCTCACTTCTAGATCTCTTTCTGACAACAGTTCCCAATGAATGTACAACAAATGCCCATAGCCCACTCGGGAATGCTGATCACGCTGTGATAATGGTAGAAATCAGCCTAAATTCTCGCCCTAAAACTGAAGACCCACTACTCAAAACAACGAGGTATTACAAAAAGGCTGATTGGGAAGCCATCAGGGAGCTCATCAGAGATGCCCCATGGCAAAATATCTTTACTCTTCCAGCGGAACAGTGTGCAAATGAGACAACTGAATGGTTCAAAACTGCTATTGAAGCACATGTTCCCGCACAGAAATACTATAGCAAGCCCCACTCCCCCCAATGGTTTACTTCTGCTTGTGCAGCTGCCATTTGTCAAAGGCAGCATGCGTTCCGCAGATTCAACCGACATAAGTCCAGCTCAAATAAACAGAAGTTTATAGAAGCTAGAAATAATTGTAAGAGAGTGATAGACACAGCTAAGTCAGATTACTCTGAAACCACCAGAAAGCGCATCGAAGCACAGAAATTAGGAACCCGGGATTTTTGGAAAATCTACAACAGCGTAGTTAATAATGGACAGTCAATTATTCCCCCACTAACAAACAATCATGAGGTTGCTTGCACGGCAACTGACAAGGCTAATCTGCTTGCCAGTCAGTTTGCCTCAAACTCCACACTGAACTCGGTACACCACTCACTCCCTGATTTTCCTCTGCGAACAGACGCCACACTTGACGACTTGAAAATCACCC
Source organism: Euprymna scolopes (assembly GCF_053919585.1). Lineage (NCBI taxonomy): Eukaryota > Metazoa > Mollusca > Cephalopoda > Sepiida > Sepiolidae > Euprymna > Euprymna scolopes. Next base: position 27,159,958 of record NC_136492.1, on the reverse strand, counting down.
CTTCTCGGGTACATGCTATTATAAAAAACCTAGACACCTCTAAAGCATGTGGACCAGATCTCATCCCGGCTGTGCTACTAAAAAAATGCTCTGCCGAGGTTGCTCCAGTTCTGTCCAAACTTTACAATAAATGCCTTAACGAATCTTGTTTTCCCGACTGCTGGAAAACCGCCTCTGTGGTACCAGTCTTCAAGAATTCTGGTGAAAGAACTGACCCACTAAATTATCGCCCCATTAGCCTCCTCCCGCTTTTCGCCAAAATATTTGAGTCCTTAGTTAATAAAGCCCTAGTCCAGCACCTAACAGCTGCTAAACTCTTGACTGACAAACAATATGGATTCAGGCAAGCCCGTTCAACAGCAGATATCTTAACTGTAGTTTCTGAACGTATATACCGTTCATTGGATAAAACAGGGGAGGGTAGAGCGGTGGCCCTTGATATATCTAAGGCTTTTGACAGGGTATGGCACGATGGTCTTCTAAGGAAAATTAGATCATATGGAATCACTGGAAGAATTCATAACGTAATTAAATCCTTCTTAAGTAATAGAAAAATCAAAGTTGTCCTCGACGGACGTACATCCAAACAATATGACATAAATGCGGGAGTGCCTCAGGGGTCTATCCTTGGACCTCTATTGTTCCTGATATTTATAAACGACCTCCCTGATAATATTGTTTCGGAGATGGGTATATTTGCCGATGACACCACTCTCTATAACAGATATGAGGGGAAAACAAATGAACACATATCCAAGAAAATGGCAGAAACACTAGAGGATGACCTCCAATCCGTAGTGGAATGGGGACAAAAATGGTTGGTCTCATTCAATGCTGCTAAGACTAAGCTTGTTTCCTTCAATAACTACAAGAAACCTTCTCTACCACCAATAGCAATGGCCAAGAACACATTGCCTGAAAGTACTTCTTTTAAACTCCTCGGCCTAACGTTTACAGGGAATATGAACTGGAATAGATACATTGAGAGCATTGCCAAGGCTGCTGCAAGGAAGGTTGGCTCCCTCTACCGTGCTAGAAAACTACTTACGCCTGCCAGTATCCTATACCTCTATAAGGCAACCATTCGCCCATGTATGGAGTACTGTTGTCACATCTGGGCTGGTGCATCTGCTGCTTGTCTCTCGCTCCTGGACAGGGTTCAAAAAAGAGTCGCAAACCTGATAGGTCCTGAACTGTCATCTGGGCTTCAACCTCTGTCCCATCGACGAGATGTTGCATCCCTCTGCCTGTTCTACAAATACTTTAATGGTGAATGCTCTGACGAACTGCAAACACTTGTACCTCCCCGACGTAACTACCCCCGACAAACCCGACAAGCTACTAAGTCTCATCCCTTTACAGTGGAGATCCCTAGGTGCAAGAAAGCCTTTTACTCCAATAGTTTCTTCCCCAGAACTGCGGGTCTTTGGAACTCCCTTCCGGGATTCTGCTTTCCCAACTGCAATGATATGCAGAAGTTCAAGTGTAATGTTAACAAACATCTTTCTACTCTTCTCCCTTCATAATGACCCCGCTAATTAATTCCCTAATAGTAGCCCCCTGCTTCAAAGTGGCACTGTGCCTTGTTTGGGGTGAAAATTGAATAAAAAAAAAAAAAAAAAAAAAAAAGTGGAAGATGTTTCTTAAACCAAAATCAAATTAAAAAAAAGATAAATTAAGGAATCGGTTTTAGCATCGGAAAATAGGCTCAAATTTTTCCGATTCCGATACCCCCATAAACTCCGATTTTTCTGATTCCCATTAATCGTCCCAACACTAGTAATGATGCTTCAGTCCCAAAACCATGTCTGAACGCAGAGTCATCATCTGATGAAGACTTTGTTGGAAGCAATAATGCTGTACAAGCAACACTTATTGTATAAATATTTTTCATAGAGACCTACTGTTCTTGTGTGGAACTGAAATTGGACCGACTGTTTTCGTAGATGACTTTGCAATTAAAGGATAGGTGGAGTTGTACAACCATCACCCCATGCGTAATTTGTATACCGATAGGTTTTTGGAAAATTTTTCACTGGATGATTGGATTCTAATTAACATGATTACAAAAAAGAAAAGAAAATTGAAAAAAAAAAAAAATCATTATTTCGATATTTGAAAGGGGTGCCCACTTTTTAGTTACAACGTTCTGGTAAATCGGTCACCCATTTTGTAACCAATAAAAACGTGGGAATATTAAAACCATAGAAAGTAAAAAATGACATGTGCCTACCGCATTTGTAAGTCAGAAATATTTATTTTGTTTCTCCAAGGAAAAAAAAAAACGATTTCTTTTTTACTTTTATTTAAATTTTTTCTTTTTTTAGTTTTAGGTTGATAAAAAGTGAGTTTGTTGGTGTTTTTTTTTCTGGCATATGTTTGCAGAGTCATGTCATTAATTCCTATCTTGAGTTTCTGGAGGTAGCCATAATTTCTATATTAGCACGTGTTCACAATGGAAAAAACAAGCAATAATAAGAAAAACAAAAAGAGGGAATAAAAGAGCAATAAAAAAAATGGCAATTATTAACTTCCGTGTTTAGAAAATAGGGAAAAAAAATGGGTGACCGATTTACCAGAACATTGTAACTAAAAAGTGAACACCCCTTTCAAATGTCGAAATAATGATTTTTTTTTTTTTTTAAATTTTTTTTCATAATCTGGTTAATTAGTGTCCAATCAATAATAATCCAGTGAAAGAATTTCAAAAAACGTATCAGTATACAAATTATGTATGCGGTGGTAGTTGTACAACTCCGCCAAAGGATACTCTAACTTTACATCCAACTCTGATCCCCAAGATCACCATGAAATATGTGCCTACATTAGAGATGGCTTACCATGTGGTAAGGACATCTCCAGAGAAGACCCAAATTTGCCCTATATGTGCTCACCGCCCCCACATTCATATTTGCCCTCTATCGACCCCACAATAACAGTTACAATTTTTAAGAGCATCTCTTATAAAATTGACCACATCCTGTCTGTTCATCCTTCGGCTCACATTTACGTTTTTAGTGACTTTAATGTTCACAATATTGAATGGATAGTCCACTCAAACAAAACAGATGAGGAGGAGAGGTTTTGTCATGATTTCTCCATTGCTTATGAGCTAACTCAGATTGTACACAAACTTATCCGTGTTCAGTATGCAAGTCTCCTCAACGTTTTTCTTACAACTTACCCAGAGTTATGCTCATCCTCTGTTCTATTTCTACTAGGATCTGCAGGTTACATGATAAGGGCTGTCCCCTTTTCATGTAAGTATAAAAACAGAGAGATTAGTTAAAATGAAAATGAAATAGCAATAGACGAAATTCGAACCTCGTAATTTAGGTTTAGAAATAGATTACGTGTGAGAATTTAAAAATGTAAAACAAACGATTGTTTAAGAAAAGAATGTGAACTGTCAAGTTTGTTATGAAATTTTAAATTGAAAGAATGCAGCTTATAAGATAATGTTTTTAACATATTGGAAAAATAGGTTACTGAGTATAAGTTAAAATTCCTTTTGTAGAAATAGGAAAAGTTTTGAACACGCACGTCCAGAACACGTGAAAGAAGGCACATGTTTTAACATGTGTATGACGTCACGGAAAATAGAAAGTTCTAGGGATAGAGAAAAACTTTAGAGCAAAAGAAGACGGTCAGAGAGACAGTCAGTGAGAAACTCAGGGGGAGTCTGAACGTCTAGAAGCGAGACGATCACTTTGAAACTAAAATGTGAAGCTTTGAATTCTTGATGATGGAAATCATGGCCGATCGTGTGAAGAATAAACTCATCTGTATTTTCGTAGAACATCGTCTTGTGTTTGTGATTCCTACAAAAAGGTAAATTAAATTGTATTATATATCTGTTATAAAATGTCATTACATACATGTCTCGACATCTCATGTCTACACAATGTCTGAACAGTGAACACTGTCTCCTCACTCCAAGAGCTTCTTCCCCTTCTTCCATAAACACAATTAAGGAATGAACATTTAATATATAGGAATCGTTATAAACGAACAATCTCTCTAGAACTCTTTCAACATCTCTCTCTCTAAGATACAACAACAAGACTCATCTCACTTAAGACTCATATCTTTAATAATAAGAACTCACGTAACATACGGACAAGTGGTACCTTCGTCTATTAATAACAATAAGAATATAACATGCAGAGCACTAGGTTGTCTCAGTTAAAATAAAAACAAAATGTAATAAGTTCTCAGATGTACCTCTGTATTGTAAAGTATATTGATACTCTATGGCTGCCTGAGATAGCTTCCATACATTTATATCAGATATTCCTCTGCACTCCATGTTTAAAATATCAGACTTGACTAAATAGTTAATTAATAGTTAATTAATATTGATTTTATGTCCTATTTTATTTATAACTTTAAGTGAAAAGGGTAATGGGATTATATATATATATATATATATATATATATATATATATATATATATATGTTTTTTAATTATTTGATCTTTTTAGCTTTAAAAAATGTTGAAATTATTATCGACCTACATTTTTGTTTAGTTTTCGTAACATGAAATAGGGTGAGGGCGAGTGTAGAACATCTAAAAAAAAAAAAAAATCCTGTAATATATGTAATGAAACCTGCTTTTATTATGGAAGTTTATTTAATACTGAATAAATATCGAAAATTTTAGGAAAACATGACGATTATTTGATTTTTACAAGATTTTTAAAACATGGGTATGTCTACGGCTTCAAAAAGGTCACTACATAGGAACGTTGTTTTAATGTAAACACGATTTTTGTCTCGCATTTTCATTATTTTGAATGCTGTAAAAATTTAAAGAAATACTAGTTTATATGAAGCTTCTTTTTAAAATGGTAAAAAAAACTTAGGATAGTAATACTAAATTAAATTACTATTATATCGTGTTACACACAGCAGCGTGCGTAGGAGGTACCTAGTGTTTATAGATAAGAAAAAATACATTTCTCATTATCAAATTTAATGAAGCTAAACCGTAGTACAAGGGACGTAATTATTCAAGTGATATTTGAATTATCTCCCTTATATTTATTTAAAAATTGCTTTTATATTTGCATTTTTTTTTTTGAACAACGGTTTATTTACCATGTACAAGGTATTAGGTAAATGTAAAATGTCCCTTTATTGAAGAAACCAGATTTTCCTCAGATTAAAAACACATCTTGTGTCAAACTGTACTCATAAGTAGATATTGGGTTTGTATTACTGTACACATAGATTCGAAAAAGTTGTCAAAAAACAAATATATAACAAATAAATGTTATCAAAGGCAAAATAAGTTACTTTTCTACCAAACTGGATATAATTTTCGTGTTTTTATTCAATGTAACATGTTTATTCAGCTCGAAAAACATGCAGTGTTTACCGATATATTGGAAAATTAAAAATGGCGGCCGACTCTCTCTTAAACACGGTAAGTTCGGGAAAAGGTGTTATAAATAATAAACTAGACAAAATACTGTTAGAAATTCACTCAATATATATCACCGTGACATAGGTTGACATATATTCGGTGTTTTTTTAATAGTATTTTGTCTAGTTTATTATTTATAACACCTTTTCTCATGTTCGTATATTTCTAGATACAGCATAATAACGTTAACACCGGTCCTCATCAGATCACCAAAGTTAAGCAACGCTGAGCCTGGCTAGTACCATATGGGTGACTATTTTGGATTTCTAGGTGCTGTATGTGCTCTCTGCTTACCTTGGCATTGTTTCCAGTCGTTGTGAACTTCTATTTATCAACGCTATTTAATAACACTGAGTCAGGAGGGGTGTGGTTGGAGATTATACAACTCTTGCCACAAAAATTCCACGCGCAGGCACCTTTACAGTGGATATCCATAGTCTGTCAAGACTGAAGGAAGCTACGATATACAGGAATCACACCTAAATTAAATAACCAATTATGAATTTTGAAAAGCAATTGTAAGGGGCCGAACGAAGGGCTATATTTAGTATATTTTCTCATAGTTTCAGGAAAACATGACGCTTATTTGATTTTTACAAGATTTTTAAAACATGGGTATGTCTACGGCTTCAAAAAGGTCACTATATAGGAACGTTGTTTTAAAGGGCAAAGGGTTTAAAAAGAGTGTGGAAGCCCTTTGTGAAAATTTACTTAGATCGTAATTTTGTGAAATTTTACCAATAGATATTATTAGACATCAAATTTTCAAAACTTCAGATTTCAAAAAATTTTATTTCATTTATTTATTTTTTTAAAGTATTTTAAGTTTTTTTTGTTTTTTTTTAGAAAGGCATTAATATGGATTTAGTAGTAATTTTTCTAATGCACTCACCTCCAAAAGACAGAAAGTCTGTTCTGTTTGCTGTCAACACACAGGGGCTGGGAGAGGAAGAAGAAGTGGTAAGCGTGGTCGGTTTTATGGGAAAGAGGATGAGACTAACTGCGAGAATTTCCGAGATTTGAGAGGAATAAAAGACCAAACTCGGATAGATAGGCGACTGTGCTTTTGCTCAAGCAGAGAAAACGGTGAAAGGAGAGAAAAGTCCCTCCCTAAAGAAAGTTCTGGCTCAAGGTGAGAAAGAAAGTGAGGCTGAAGGACCCAGCAGTTTTCAAGTTATTTCGGCTTACAAATGGCAAGCAAAGCAGTTTTCAATGGGCACAACTTCTAATTTGTTTATTCAAATATTAAAAAACTGCATTAAATTTTCTCCATGAACAGCAGTTAATGGGTGACAATTTTACAACCTAAACCCAAGAGCTGTTGTGAGAGCATTTTTTTTTCTTACAATAGTAAAATCAATAATGATTATGTTGGAGTCAGAAGCATTAAACAAATTTTAAAATACATTATTTTCAAACCAGCAGTTGCAGTGAATAGTTATTACATATAAATTTTTTATTGGACAAAAGCTCAAATAAGCAGTTAATTTTGACCAATAACAGTGCAAGAAATATTCACTTCCAAATCTTGTGCACAGTATAAACACGCAAATACAACACTAATCCTTAGCCTCAAGTTGCTTTTGGGTCTTGATAAGCATTGATATAAGTATATATAAAAAATATTCCTCTACACAAAATACTGAAAAGAAATTTGTAAACTGGATTATTTTTGCTTAAAGACCAGAAAATCAAGAATTATTTTATGTTAAACTTGTATAAAACACGAATCATCCTTTTAGAAATTTAACGAGTAATTTGCAAAATAGAATTTAGGTTTTTATATATAATCTCTAAATTTGGGGCTTAAAAATTAATGGCAAATACTTTTTCAAAAATAATTGAACAGAAATTTTTAAACGCACAAAATGCGTCATATAAACGCATTATATATCCAATTTTTATTTAAAAAATTTGTTTTATTACTTTTTCACCCCAAACAAGGCACATTGCCACTTTGATGTAGGGGGCTAACTATTAGGGACATAAGCTACAGGGGTACTATGTGGGGAGTTGGGCAGCAAGACGTCGGTTCAGGTTACACTTGAACTTCTGCATGCCAGTACAGTTGGGGAAGCAGGAACCCGGAAGGGAATTCCAAAGTCTAGCGGTTCTGGGGAAGAAACTACTGGAATAGAAGGCTCTCTTACATCTAGGAATCACTATTGTGAAGGGGTGGGATTTTACTGCGTGTCGGGTTTGTCGGGGGTATTTATGTAGAGGGGGTACAAGTGCTTGCAGTTCGTTGGAGCATTCACCATTAAAATACTTGTAGAACAAGCAGAGGGATGCTACATTTCGTCGATGGGACAGAGGTTGAAGCTTGGATGACAGTTCAGCATCTATCAGGTTGGCGACACTCTTTTGAACCTTGTCTTGGAGTGAGAGATTAGTAGCAGATGCACCGGCCCAAATATGACAACAATACTCCATACATGGGCGAATGGTGGCCTTATAGAGGTACAGGATACTTTTGGGCATCAGTTTTCTAGTACGATAGAGAGAACCCACCTTTTTTGCAGCGGTCCTGGCAATGCTCTCAATGTAATTGTTCCAACTCATGTTTCCTGTGAACGTTAGGCAGAGGAGTTTAAAAGATATACTTTCAGATAAAGAGTATTTGGCCATTGCTATTAGTGGTAGAGAAGGTTTCTTGTAGTTATTGAAAGAAACAAGTTTAGTCTTGGCTGCAGTGAATGTGACCATCCATTTTTGTCTCCATTCCACTAATTTATTAATGAGTTCAATTTGTATTCTGACTCGTGGAAAAATAGATGTTCCTGATCTACTGCAAGCCACAGAATATGCACATATTGAAGAATGCAAAAGGAAACATGCTATTCGAAAAAACAGAACAGACTGCATCTTTACTACTGAATCAACCCACAGATGCCTTAAATGCAGTAGATACTTCAGCGTTTGAATCCGACTGATGAGATATCTTCAGATCCACAGAACATTGTATGATCAGTCATCTTCGCAAGTGATGGGCGTACATCATCAGTAATATTTGCTAAAACACTTGAATGACAATATCTCTGCTAGATATAATGGAATAATACAAATGGTAATTGAAAATAAGTCACTTACAGCGACTGGATCGACGGCAACAATGACTGAGGTGAAGACAAGAAAGTTTGAGAGGCCAACTGCCTCAACTCCTGTAGTTGCAGCCATTGACAGACCCCACAATGAAAAGCCTGGAAATAAATCATAAACAAGCATGAATAAACATTGCAACACAAATGCTATGACCTTTAACGACCAAATAAAATAAGACAACAATATATATAGTCTTGGAAGTTTTTTAACCTTCAAAACTATACAAAAATCTATTTAATTTTTTCAAAAATGAGAGTTCAATAGAAACGTTGTTTTAATTTAAATAAAATATGCATCAAGTGCGCTTGAAAGCAGATCACAACGTAATATTAGGAAAATAAGCAAATATTTTACTTGTTTGAAATTTATCACAAATATATTTCAGATGTAGACACCATCCTCAGTGCGGTGTTTCCTTTGTTTCTTTTTTTTTTCTTTTTCTTCTTCCTTGCCATGTTGTAAATTTGGAGAAAGTCTGCAGCGCGTTGTATCTGGCGGTTGTATTTTGAAATGTTTGAACTGTGCGTAGGTAACGCGAGAATAACGTCAAGAATGACTTATAAATTTCAAACAAGTAAAATATTTGTTTATTTTCCTAATATTACGTTGTGATTTGGTTTCAAGCGCACTTGATGCGTATTTTATTTAACCTTTATTTTTTATCATTCGTTAGAAAAATATTTAGTCATAAGTCATTTAATAACCTGCAATCACTGCATCAACTTGTTCTCTCGAATTCACGATAGTACTAATGGTATATATATATATATATATATATATATATACACACACAGCATAATGATGTTAACACACAGGTTTTCACCAGATAACCAAAGTTAAGTAATATTGAGCCTGACTAGTACAAAATGGGTGACTATTTGCCAATTCTAGCCGCTTATATCGACATTGTTTCCAGTTGTCCTTGATATCCACTTGCCACTGGTATTTAACAACGCCGACTCAGGAGAGGTGTCGTTGGAGATTGTGCAAGTCTTGTCACAAAAATTCCACATGCAGGCACTCTTACAGTGGGTATCCATAGTCTGTCATGATTGAAGGAAACTATCATGTATGTATGTTTATATATATATATATATATATATATATATATATATATATATATATATATATATATATAAAGAAAGAAAATGACAATATAAAACTATAATACTAATTAGCAGGGCGCCCGGCATTGTCCGGTCGTAAAATACACCTAAATATGACATTCCAATTAATGTTGATTTCGTATTAATTATTATAGTGGAACCAATATATAGTAATGATTGAAAAAAAAAAAAAAAAAAAAAAAATGCCTCCAAACCAAAACGTTTAGCTTACGATTTACTTTTTTTCTTTTGACGTTAATGACCAATCTATGAAGACACGTTTGCTCCAAGACTAAAAATCAAAACATGAACCAATAGCTATTACGTTATGCATGCATATTCGTAATGGCGTCGTTCGACTTTCATCTGACAAATTCCATTTAAAAATGTTTTTTTCACTTTTGCACCGATTTTCCCTGGCTAAAACCCAAATATAAAGTTTCATGTGGGTTCAAATACCCTATATATTAAGTTTCATGTCTATAGACCAATTTGGTGGGCAAAATTTTTTTAACAAATATATATATGCATACATAAATATATATAGAAAGATGTGTATTTACTATAGGCTTTTTACGCAAATATTACGCAAGTATAAATCTTGTAGAATATCTGCATGAATATAATTACATATAATAGTTAACTAAAGATGATCACCCATAAGAAAACCGAAAAAAACTAATAGGGAATTAATTAAAATGAATGTTTAAAAGAATATGCAAATTAGCTAGATCTTTTGCAGATGAATGTAATTCCACGACCCATATATCAGAAAGTTGTATTTTCTTTTTTTTTTAAATAAATAGAAAAAAGGGTTTTTAATATGAATATCAATACACAAAAAAAAAAAAAAAAAAAAAAAATTTTATAGGAATATAGATATATATAAGTTTATTTATGTATTCAATAAGGCTATACATTGATTCGGGTGTAAGGTAAGTGAGAACTCTTTATACCAAGGTATTTCAAAGCTCAGAAGAGGAGAGAAGATGCTAGATAACATATTAGAGATGTGATGTCATATCTTCTCTCCTCTTCTGATGAGGAGCATTAGGCTTTGAAATATGGTATACAGAGTTTTCACTTACGCTACACCCGAATCGATAGATACTCTTATTGAATAAATGAATTAATCTATATCTATTACAACTTTATGATTTCTATATAAGCTCCAATACAATTTGTTGAGCTTTGTATTATCCTGATAAGTTTCCTGTTACAGAATTGATCTTATTCTCTTCCTTTAAACCCCCCATTTACACACACACACATATATATTTATATATATCTATCATTTAAAGCTGTGTGTGTGTGTGTGTGTGTGTCTGGTCACGAATAGGCTCCTATATGGTTGACTATTTTAAAAAACTGATTACATATAATGATAGAAGATGTACCAAGACACAGGAATGGGTATGTTTCATCTGGCAGAACAGTGGTTCATTAAAATTGCGGGTTCTGCGTTTGCGCCTGGTCCACAAAGTATAGAATTAAAAAATTAAAAAAAAATGTTTACAAGTGTTTTTGATATAGATGTACATAATACTACTTTGATAAGTATGTTTTAACTTAAATAGGGATGGTATAATAAAATTGTGGTGTCTGCGTTCGCACCTGGCCTCCATAGAATGGAAATAGGCACAAACTTTAATAAAGACTTTTCATATCTATCCGCGTAAGTATATTTTGATAATTATGTTTCAGTTTGAAGAAATATGGTATAATAAAATTATGGGGTGTTCGTTTGCACCTAAGCTCCATAGAATGGAAATATGTCACAAAGTTTAACAAGGTTTTTTAATATAGATCCACAGAATATTGTGATAAGTGTTTCAGTGTGAACAGGTATGGTATGATAAATTATGGTGTTTATTTTATTTTTACTTTCATCATATTTTGCTTTGGTTTTGATACCACCAAATTCAATCCAAATTTAAAATCCTTTCTTTTCATAACCTATCATACTTTCATAAATCAGAGTCCATTTTCCGTAGGCTGTTTTTGAACTCAGTCAACGACGGGTACTTTTGCTAGTGTATATATATATATATATATATATATATATATATATATATATATATATATATATTAGTGTTGGAACAATTATTCAGAATCAGAAATTGGAACAAAAAAAAAAAAAAAAAAAAAAAAATGGAACTTTTTTTTTTTTTGAGTATCTGAATCGGTATCAGGAAAAAACCCATGCCTATTTTCCAATGTTAAAACAATTCCTTTATTCTTTTTTTTTTTTTTTTTTTGATTTTGTTTAAAACAAAATCTTCCACTGCTGTTTGTAATAATAAAATATTTATTGATTTTAAACTACCAGTAAAATTAAAATCTGCACATCACCCCCCCCCCATCCCACCCATATATGTTTGAGAAAATATCTGCACATTTAAGATGTGTTTTTATGGTAATCGGGATGAAATAATCATTTTATAATAAAATACTTAGAGATTTAGAAAGAATCGGAATCGGTAATTGTATCAAAATCGGGAAAAATATAGGAATCGTCCCATCACACACACACACACACACACACACACATGAGAGAAAGAGGGGAGGAGATAGAGAGAAGAGGAGGAGAGAGAGAAGAGAAAGAGCGAGGGAAAAGAGAGGGAGAGATAGGGAGAGAAGGAGAGAGAGAGACAGACAGACAGACAGACAGAGAAATATATATATATATTTCTGTAGAAATATATTTTCTTATTATATATCAATCCTTATATAAGAAGCTCAATGTAATTACAGAGCAATATATTCTCTCTCTCTCTGTATGAGAGAGAGAAAGAAGGAGAGAAAGAGAGAGAGAAAGGGGGATACATGGTAATTGGTATGAATAATCATTTTATTGTATTTAGAAAGAATCAGAATCAGGGAAAATATAGGAATCGTCCCATCACACACACACACGCACATGAGAGAAAGAGGGGAGGAGAGAGAGAGAAGAGAAAGAGCGAGGGAAAAGAGAGGGAGAGAGATAGGGAGAGAAGGAGAGAGAGAAATATATATATATTTCTGTAGAAATATATTTTCTTATTATATATCAATCCTTATATAAGAAGCTCAATCTCATATATATATATATATATATATATATATATATATATATAGATAGATAGATAGATATAGAGAGAGAAAGAGAGAGAGAGAGAGAGAGTAAGGGGGAGACAGAGTGATATTCATTTACCCAGGATGTAAAAGTAACATGTCAAGATATATTCATACCTAATCTTGAAACCCTAAATCCCAGGCAATGTCGAGTATCTCCGCTAGTTTTTAATTAAATATATATATTCCTTATAAACAACAGCAATAAATGGTCTGTTTGTAAAGTAAAATGATAATTACTCACCAATTAAAAAACAATTCAACAATGTGCCCTAAAAAAAAAAAAAAAGAAAAAAAGTGAATACAAAATCAGCAATAATTTTCCAAGACTAAACGAACAAAATAGCCTAAAACTGATAAAGCTAGAGTTCTTTTTCCTTTGTTATCACAAATTATCTGAATTATCTCCCCTGTTTGCTAGAGTACTAAAGTCGCGTAAAACAAGTATTAATGGTGAAACTACACGAAATAAAGAAATTTGGTAAACGAAAAAAAAAAATCAATTAAAAAAAAATGGCATCTGAGTTTTTGTGTCAATTTCAACTAAATGTAATGATATCAACTTAAGTGGCATGTCAGAAATACTTAAATATTACTGCATTATTAAAAAAAACAACAACAAAACGAGTTTTCCATCTTTATCCCCATAGCCTCCCCATATTTCTTTGGAAACACACAACATAAGGGAAGTAATTCAGTTATGCTAAAAGCAAGGCAAAATTGGCAATAGTTACACGCTACTTACCTCCCTTTGAACTTTCCATTCTTTTTTTTAGCCAAACATTTTATTTTCGCTAACTTACGCCAAAAAAATGTTTTCTTTAATATTTTTTCATACCCTATCGTTTTCCGTAATTTTTGGATATGTTTATTACTATAACATGAAAATTAAATAAATACCATTGGTTTGTCTTGAAACTCAAAAAAAATTCGAATTTCGCTAGTTGCACCGAAATTTATCAATAAATGACGGTAGTTTCAGAAATTTGTTGAAAAACAAAAAATAAATAAATAATGCATTTTTTTATATATTTTTTTTTTTTTTTTAATGGAGGGGCATTTTGTTGTCCTTAAAAGCAAAGCAGAGTTTCCATAAGTCACTAGTACTTGTTCTATGTAAACAACAACCTTAAATAATCACTTTTGATTGATTTTGTAACAAACAATTGCGGTGACTTGAGATATTTTCAATGTTTGGATTGTTTTATGGCGTAACAGCTATTTTCGGGTTATTTAAAGCTAAATCCAGTTATTCTTGTAAAAGTTTTTTTGCTTCAATCTGCTATTAACAGGAAAAAAGTAAAAGAAAAAAGTTAAAATTGTGGAATTTAAGAGGGGGTGGAGCACTCTCGACAACGCCCGCCCTTCAAATATCTATTGTCTGGTTGTTTTGTTTTACGGCATGACAACCATTTTTGGATATTTAATGTCGAATCTGATTATTTTGGCAAAATTCTATATGCTCCAAAACAAAAAAATACTTCACGGCCAGAAACCAATGATAAGTGTGAGATGGATAGATTTCAACCCAAAAAAAAACCAAAAAAAACCCAGCAATTCTCCCCACTTTGTCAGAAACAGCACACATGGAATGTGAGGACTAAAGAACAAAATAAGCAAGAGTTACAAGATTGTGAGAAGAAAACCCAAGGTGAAATTTCTACTTTCCTAAAACATGCTCATACTATTCGAAAGTTCAAAGATACGGATTGATAATTTGTATTATTTGGAATACTGTTTTCATCATGGATGCTATTCTAAAGTTTCGGCTGATATATCCTTTGACCTTCTTCAGGTGTATCTTGTCAAATTCTGAAATTGATACAAAATTTCGAACAAAACCTTTTCTTTAATCTGCAGGAGTTACTTGTTCTCATCCTGTCAACCATGGCCAGATAGAAGTCTTAAGTACTTCCTAATTATATTTTTTAGCATTGTCCCTACTGAGGCTAATCGATTGTACCAATTGTATAAACATGTTGACAAACCGGTTCTCATTAAATCACTGAAGTTAAGCAACATTGTGCCTGGTCAGTACCTGATGAGTGACCATTTGAGAATATCAGGCACCGTACGCCTCCCTGTGAGAACTGCAAAAAGCCAACATTGTTATCTCCCCTGAGGGGAATATGCAAGTGACTGGGGACCACTTGTGTTTATATTCCCATGAAACTTCCCCTTTTGGAGGAAGCCAGCTTAATCTAGTAATGAGGTAAGTACAACTTCAGTATGGTATGGTAGATTGCACTTCGAAGACTCATTTATTCAAAATGTTTCGGATCAAATAAGGTGTTTCTGTTTGAAATTCTGTACAGATCCTAGAGTTCAACATATGAATTCCAGAATTTGATAAGCAACACACCCAACAGATCCATATTATTTGGATTCTTCAGACTATCGTTCTCATGTGTCAGACATTCTACAATTACAGCATGTCTCCCACTGTCTTTGTTTTAGACCAATCAAATTGGTTGATTGATTTACCACGGAGTGATTCGCTTTGGCGGGTTTTTATGGATGCGATCCTTTTTCAGTTCTAGAAAACAGTCGAGAAGAAGATATCTATGGAACTCACTCTATGAAGCATGTGGGAACATGAGAATTAGCAGCGAACCGGATGTTAACGCACTCACCATGATAGTCAAAATGAAAAATCGTCTTTTGCACATGGCTCCATGCATCGCTTCCGCTTGGGAATAAAAAAATAAGATAACCACAAAATAATTATCGACCAATGGCAGAGCTCCGCACCTAAAATAAACACCTCAAATATCACAATTGCTGGGAGCCAGTTTGCCACTATAAAACGAGGATTTTTTAGGGAACCAGGAGAGAGGAGGAGAAAGACGACGAAGACGCCGGGCTGCTAGAGCTGATGAAAGAAGACCCTCGCTTTCCAGTTACAAGTCAGGACATGCATCACCGACAGCAGGATGGCCGGCCTACCCTGACCCTCTCGATCATCACAAACAGCGGTTCTCAACCTTTTTTGACCCATGGACCCCTTTTCCCTTCTTTTTTTCTTGGTGGACCCCCGTATAATTTTTGGTCATAAAACAATATTCTATTTCTCAATATAATTTTTTGAGCTTTTAATAAACAAATAAATATTATATAATTAAACTTTATTTTTAAATGAAAACTAATTTAATGCAAATAAAGTATTTTACAACAATTATAATAATGAAAACTTGATTAACGCTAACTGTTTTTTGTGTTTTTGTTTTTGTAAATTCACGTAATGGAATGAATGTGTGTGTGTGTGTGTGTGGTTTTGGTACTTATGCAGGATATGGGCCGTGCTATTTTGTAGATAGGATTTTTAAGTTATACTCAATTTTTACGGTATGTTTTGTTCCATTAAATTGTTAGGTGAATGTACATACATCTCAACCTTTTCCCGGCTATCGCCCCCAAAAGCTATTTTTGACTTAAGTTAATTCATAATCGCCTCCAAGAATAAATAATAACAAATATTGTAATTATGACTAACCAACACTAGAAACATTTTGTACATGCAAATGGAAAACAAATTAATTAAAAATAATTTTATTGCAAATTTACAAGAAATGTAGAGAGTCTAACTAGTGTGAGCCCTGAGATTGGTGATGTTTCGCTAAAAATTCAATGTCAGGTTTAATATTACTCAAGCAGATACGAATATCTCCACGAGAAATAATGTCAAATCTGTTTCGTTCCTTCTGTAAAATGTGATTCACAGCGCTGAATCCAGTTTCGACAAGATATGATGTTGGGAAACACAAAAGGATTTTCGACATTTGTGACCACAAATTTGGATACAGTGATTTTACAGTGTTTGATTGCCAAAATGCACACAAAGTTTCTCTTTTGAACTTGATTTGCAATTCATCATTGCATTTTATCTCGATGATTTCCTCCTGGATATTTTTGAGAGGACTACAATCGAATGGGTCAATCATCCATGGCTCAATAGTGAAGTCAAATAAATCGGAAAATCTGATTTCTAGATCATTTTTCATGGCTGACAGATGGTTACAATAAATAACAATGTCATTTTCACATAAATCGATTTCCGCTAGTTCGGGTATATTATCAAATTGCCTTCGTTTTAAATTAATTTGAAACATTAAATTTTTCAACAAAAGCTCTCATCACCCGTTTACAGTCTATCAGGGTTATCATTTTTCCTTGCAGCAGAAGAGAGACTTCATTTAACTTACGGAAGATCCAACTAAGATAGTGTATATTTTTCTTTTGAGCTTGAATTTCGATAGCTAAGTCTGACTGTCCTTCTGTTTGTAGGAATACAACTATTGCATTAAATAAGTTTACAAATCAGTGTGTTGCCGCCCGACATTAGTTCCGGATATTGAGTTAGTGTTTTGTTTATGTAAATATGAACGAATCTGTAATATAACAGAGCGAATGAAAATTGTAAGCACTTGTAAGACAATGTTACTGGAGAATCGGATTTACTGAAATAAATTGAATATTCAAAACTGACAATTCATAGGTCACGTGACCAAAGTTTCGCACTAATAGTTTAGCTACGCGTTTATAATTTCAAAAAAGTTTTCAAGTCTAATGCTAACAAGTCCTTGTCCTCTTAAATAATCAGATTCTGCCCGACTAAAAATTAGAAGTACTAATCTTCATGATGTTGTCTCACAGTCCACCTCTAAAGCTCATTAACCTTTATCCTTGAGTGGCTTTTGGGCCTTGATAAGTAGTGACTCGTTAGCACATAAAATAAAATATTAAAAAAAAAAAAACTTACAATAACGGCATAGATTAGGACGCTGCCAATGTTGTCATAGAAAATGCTATCGTTCAAGCTGTACGCTGCTTCTAATATGATACTGAAAAAAATAAATAGGAAACACTTACACAAAACAACAAAATGAGTTAAAGTAAAAAAAAAAAATACTAAATATGAAATGCAGAGTTTTGATAATGTGACGAACGTGTGCGGAAGTGCACAAGAGTTGTGTGCCAGTGTAGGAGTCGGGCCTACCTGTAGCGAAAAGCGACCTGGACTTTTAGATTGCAAATGAAAAGTCTACCAATGAACTACATCCGTCCTACCCAGAGCGACAATTGAGTTTTGCCCAATGGCTAAAAAAAAAACAAGTCAATAAGTCATTCAGGGTGCGGTTAAAAAATATTGCTCTGATAACATGCCTCGCGTTACTGCATCTCATGTTGTGGCGTGTTGATTCGACAAGATTGTTTGGTGTTGCTCGGGAACATGACGTGTTGATTCAACAATATTGTTCGGTGGCGTGTCGTGTCAGTCAACAGTATTGCTTGGGAATGTGGCATGTCGATTCAACAATATTGTTCGGTGGCATGGCATGTTAATTTGACTTAATTGTTCGGGAATACGTGAACGAATTTGTTCAGGATCGTGCCGTCATTTGTAATATAAATATATTTTTGTTTTGGCACTCTCTCTTCCCTCATAATGCGACAGATAAATAATCTACGGAAACTGTAATCCATTATATTTTAGGTAAGATTTTTGGCAAACCTGGACTCCCGACTTAAAGTCTGCAGTAAACGATGTTAGATCAAAATTCGTTCCTGATATTAAACTTCATCCATAATATAACTTCTGGTGAGATTTTCAGATTCCCTATATGTAGTTTGATGTAATTTACATGTAAATGAGGCTACACACTGGAATGAGGCAATATAAGGCTGGCAGTCAAGTTGGCGGGAGTCGAGTTCAGGAGAACCAGACTGAACGGTGTAACATCTCCCTCGAGGAGGTGGTTAAGGACTCTTATTTCTCTGGATTTTCGGCATGTGTCGTCTAGACTCCTCGGAGGTTGTTACATAAATCTGGTATGCTGAAAGCGAATATCGAAGCGGCAGGCAGGAAGAAAGACAAACAATTGTAATCTATCTACAAAAGCTTAATTCTCACAAAATTATGTACAAAATGTTTTTACAATTCTCATTCAGATTTTGTAAGTTCTTTTCAAAGTCCCAACTCTCTTCACAGGCAGTGACTGACGGATGGATGAGCAGGGGAGGGGTCATGTCTCTATCTCGGATTCAACAAGCAATCTGCTTTGAAACTCTCCACTCACTCTGATCTGAAACTCTGGCTTATTTTCGCCCAACAGTTGTATATATAGTAAGGTATGTGGATGGGGTAGTAATTCTCCCCAGCCAATAAGATTTCGCCATGAAATCGAAAGCCCCAGGTCCCTGGGTGGGTACCATTCCCACACCTGAAATTCTCTCACGATTTTCAAGGACAGATGTCAATTCTGACATCCGACCCTGGGTTCATTTAAGGCCAGACAAGATTCTAAGTGAAATTTCCTGTCGTCAACTTTTAGCCGTACAAATATATTTCTCTGATTTTTAAACAATATCTATTTTGACATGAAATAAATATGTATATATTGCCGTTTTAAGGGCAACAGACAAATTATAGAAAGTAATTTCACACCTTGCTGTCTGCTCCATCCACCTGATTCCAACTCTCCTCATCAGTTCCTGCTCCAAATGTTCCAGTTTCAGTTTACTCTTGCAGTTTTCAGCTCATTACTGCTCTAGCTTCTTCCAGTGGTTCCTGCCTATAGCCTCTGGCTCTCCGTTCTAGTGTCCATCAACGGCTTTTTGTCCATGTCTGCCTTATGTTCTAGTGACCATTTATACCCGGCTTCAGCATACAGATCATTCCTGCAAACCATTGTTCCTGTCGATCCAGCCTTTGGCCACATCCACAGGGATCAGCCATACTTAAGACGTCTCATCACACCTCATAGATGTCCATATCAATCTCTGGTGACGTCATTCCATGATGTTCAGGATATAGTTTACACATCTTCAGCCCTACAGTTTCCTTTCTATCCAGCCTCCCTGTTTCTCTAACCCTAACCTGTCCCCAATTAAATGACCTTCTCCGGTTTCTCTACATTTTTTGTCATGTATATATGGTGAGATAAATACGATGCTTCTTTTTAACTGTACTTTTCCCCTCTCCCTTTGTATTAGTTGTGCAGTCGATCTGCACTCAAACTACTAATCTATTAAAACAATTACAAAAATATTTTAATAGCTATCTATACTCCTATAAATTGGTCTTTCCTTTGTGTGTATTGATATTCATATTAAAAACCCTCTTTTCTATTAGTATTTATTTGCTTCCCCATCAAAGCAAAATGTGACACGAGGTCGTTTTTAAAGTGGGGTTAAACCAGCTCCCGAAAAAAAGGCAAAAGGGGCACTCTGGTTTGGACCAAAAATAATAATTGTCCCAGTATAGAGGGCTCCTTCTCCATTGACCGGAACAAACTACCTTAAGTGCAGCATCTGCAGAACAGATACTACACTTTGATCCCGGCCTGAAGGCCAAGAACAACAGAGGGTATTTATTTGCTCTCCTACCGAGCAAATTAGGCACAAGGTTGATTTTTAATGTGAGGAGTGAAGGGGAAATGGGGATCAGCTCCCCGGGGAGTAGGGGAGCTGGATAGTGACAATTGGTATGAAGGGTTTTCCCTAGATTGACTAAGGTCTTATATGTGGGGTTGCCCCCACATGTGGTCTTTGCTTGCAGTATGTATTTATTTGCTTCCCCACTGAGCAAATTAGGCACAAGGCCGTTTTTTAATGTGAAGAAAGAGGGAGGGGGGAGGGAAAAGGGCACCAGCTCCCGAGAGATGGGAAATGGGAGCTGGATAGAAACTGTTCGTATGAAGGGTTGCCCCTACATTGACCAAGGTCTGATATGTGGGGTTACCCCCACATATGGTCTTTGCTTGCAGTATCTGCTGGAACAGATGGTATTTATTTGCTCCCCCACCGAGCAAATTAGGCACAAGGCCGATTTTTAATGTGAGGAGTGAAGGGAGGGGGAAGGGAAAAAGGGGACCAGCTCCCGAGAGGTGGGAAATGGGAGCTGGTTAAAGGTCAGGCATGTGGGATTGCCCCCACATCTGGTCTTTGCTAGTCATAGCTAGTCATAGCTTGCAGTATCTGCCGGAACAGATACTACACTTTGATCCTGGCCCGAAGGCCAAGAACAGAAAAAAGCCAAGCCTCTTTTCTATATATTTAAAAAGAAAATACAATTTTCTTATATATGGGTTGGGAAAATGCATTCACTAGCAAAAGATCTAGCTAATTTGCATATTTTTTTAAACATTGATTTTCATTAATTTCCTATTAGTTTTTCGGTTTTCTTATGGTATGATCATCTTTAATCAACTATTACGTGTAATTATATTCATGCAGATATTCTACATGATTTATACTTGCATAATATTTGCGTGAAAAGTTTATAGTAAACACAAAATTATTTCCATATATATTTATGTATACGTACATATTTTTGTTTAATCTATAAAATTGAACGTGTCTGTGTGTGTACATTTTCCAACGCAATAACAGTTAATTTTCAGTTTACAGACTCAAATTTGATATACAGGGTATTGAGATTTGGGAAAATCTTTTTAATCCGTGTTCGGCCAGAAATTTGGCTGTTAAGGGGTCAACGTTCAACGAGTTCACTTTTGAGAACTCCACCAAACTCCTCCGCCAATTTTGGGTCTAAACACTTGAAATTTTAGATATAGGTTCCTTGGACATGGATCAAACTTAATAACTAGATTTGGGCCCAAATAAAATGAATGTCAAGGGGTCATAATAGGGGTCAAAACTTTAAAAAATTGACCGCTTTTTTTTTTTTTTTTTTTTTTCTTTTTTTTTTTTTTTTACACTCGTACACTTCAAAACACTCGGGCAACGTCAGGCTGAAATGCTAGTATAAAACAATCAAACCACCTATGTAAATATTTTTTTTCTTTCAAGAAATTGTTTAAAATAAAAATTATTGAACCTTTTCTTGATTTTATTTAACACCTATTTGATTAATTACTTACTAGTGGGACTTGTAGCAATTCCACAGGGGACTCTTTCATATGTAATATATTGATGTTGGCATTCTGTGGATGTTCAGTGTAAATGGAGACGCCCGGATATTATTGTAGCTCTTTTGTTAAAAATTCAAAAGTATTTATCTAAGCTAGCAATTAACGACCGATGTAGCCCGGTTGTAAAATATGCTTAAATATGATATTTTAATTGATGCAAATATTTTTTTTTTTACATGGAGGTCACCACTTATCAAGGCCGAAGAGCCACTCGGGGATAAGGGTTATTGTGTGTACAGTAATCAAAGGGATAGTGTAACAATAGTATTGGAGAATTGATAAGGTGTCATTACTTAAGGGGGCGGTTCATCAGGAATTTGTTTGTGTTGGACTTGGAGACATCCAGGTTGAAGTCGGGAGGAAAACAGGCAAGCAGAACAGAGTTCCACAGGCGTGCAGTTCTAAGAAAGAAGCTTTGTTCATGGAATCTATGTTTTCATTTAGGCACAGATAAGGAGTGGGGAACATTATTGATAGTGGTTTCAGCTATTCGGGTGTTTTTTGAAAAAGATTGGCGAAGGGGGACCAGAGAATTGAGCTCAGACGAGGACTTGCCATGGAAATAACGATAGAACAAAGATAGGCTCGCTATGTCTCTTCTGTGGGAGAGAGGTTGCAGGGAAGAGAAAAGGGCATCCCCCACCAAGCCACAAAGTCTATTTTGTACTCTGTCGAGGCAAGATAGGCTGTTTTTAGCAGCTCCTGCCCAGGTGTGGCAGCAGTACTCCATCCTTGGACGTCCTTGGCTTTTATATAGATAGAGAATTGCATCATTAGTAAGATATCTTCTGGAGCGGTAGAAGGATCCCACCATTTTCCCAGCGACCTTGGCCACAGACTTGATGTATGTGTTCCATTTAAGATCAGGAGTAAAGATACACCCAGAAGCTTATCAAAACATGGAGCCTCCCCTAGACGAGAGCCATCCATTTCAATTGATGCCAGATGGGGATCAGAGCGTTTATGATGTAGAGATAGGAGCTTGGTCTTAGATGCATTAAAGGTAACCAGCCACCTCTTCCCCTACTGTACCACGCGCTCAAGATCAGAGGAGAGAGAATCAGAGAGAACATAATCATTTATGGCCTTTGATGTGTTGCCATAGATAGTCGTGTCATCAGCATAGATGTCAACGAAAGATTTTAGTATGTGTTTTGGGAGATCATTGATGTAGATCAGGAAGATAGTTGGGCTCAGTATGGACCCCTGAGGGACTCCAGCATTAATACTGTGGGCCTCTGATTTCTGCTCATCAACCACTACTCTTATGAGCCTATCAGAGAGAAATGATTTAATGATTGAGAAAACATTTCCAGTTATACCGTAGCTGGAAATCTTGTGAAGTAGGCCTTTATGCCAAACCTTCTCGAAGGCCTTGGATATGTCAAGAGCAATTGCCCTAGAAATGAAGCCTTTGTCGAGAGATTCGCTAATCCTATGAGATATAACTGTTAGCACATCTGCTGTAGATCTAGCAGAATGGAAACCATATTGCGTGTCGCTAAGAAGGTTATTTCTGCTGACTACTTATTTATTTATTGTGGATTCCAGCAACTTAGTCAATTTTCTATCGATTCTTATACATTATATAGTTATGATTCCAAAATTAAAAAATATATCCATATGACTTGGGTGCATCAACTTAAACCAAAACTTATTCCTTCAGCTAAAATCGAAATCAAAACAAAACTTATGAAGAATTCTTGGTAAAATTATTTATTACAAGAAATGGAAGCCATAACAATTAAACAACAGTCACCCGGATGTAAGCGTGACACACAAAAAAATCGTATTAATATATAGATAAACCAAAACCGGAAGTCTTTAATATCAGGAACTGATTTTGACCGCCAAACCATTAAGTTCTTCTGGTTTGCCAACTGCTTTTTTTATGATTGGAGATTTTTTTTTGTTTTTCTCTATTAACAAATAATCAAATAAAACTTTTTATTCTCAAATATTTTTGTTTTTGAAAATATTTTTTAAATAGTTAATATTTTCTGCATGACTGATTATCACATGTTCAAACTGTTGAAATAAAAAGTTATGCTATTCCCATATTGTTATTTTATATATATATATATATATATATATATATATATATATATATAAAATGAACTCATTTTCCCCCATCTGATTTTGATCATAATAGGATTAAAAATCAAGACATTTCATGCAAATCTAATATGCACAAACTGCAGCACAATATCTGAGGTGTGTTATAGGCCTATTATCTTTCCACTTCCGCGATAATCGTAGATTCCTATATTTTTTTTCTGTTTAGAGTTCACAGCCAAAATCGGTTAAAATCAATGGAGGTAGTAAACTCTTCTCTCTAATAAATTCCTCCTTCCCATGCCATTACTTTACACCGTTGTGGGATCGTTCACAAGGGACAGTTACTAAAGAACATCGGTTTGGGTTTTCTTTACTTCGTAGTTGCTTAAAAAATTTGGAATGGACTTAAAATTCAAACCGAAAGGTTATTAATGCCATTTTTTCGCTTTTCGCTGTGTTTTTTTTTGTTTTAGTTTTTCTGAACACGTTCATCATTTTTTTCCCTGCTTTTTCCTTTTTTGTTTTTCTGATTTCTTTTTTAAAGAAGTTTTACGTTTGTTCGCTGTTTTTTTTTTTTTTGTTCCGCCGATTTTCTAGAGAAGTTTACCATCGTTTTTTTTGTTATTTTTTTTTTATTTAAACAGGATTATTACTACACTTATTTTTTACTTTAGACACACACCTCCAAGCAACGGGGCAATGCAGGGTACCCACGCTAGTGTTAAATAAACTTACTTCTCTTTCACTTCCGGTTTCTGTTTAGATTGAAGACTAAAAGGCAAAATCAACCTTTGTTACTGGGTGTCTCTTTTTCAAAAAAAGTTTAAATTTCATATAACCATCATAATAATACCAGTTAGAAATAATTTACTAATACATACTGGATGGAGTTGCTTAAAAACCTGGAATGGACTTAATTTTCATTTAACCTAACTAGTATGCATATAAAGTTTTGTGTTGTCATTTTTATATAAAAATTTTTTTTAAACTCACAAAAAATGCTTGAATTAATAAATATATTTAGATATTAAAAGAATAACAATATATTCTTATCACAAGATATTTAAAAAAGCATTTCAAAGTGAAGACTTTATGTAAACTTTTTAAAACATTTTTCTACAAAACAATTCTGAAAAAAAAAAAAAATTCAAAGTAAAGACTAAAAACATTTTAATTATAACATATTTCATTAAAAATAAAACCTTACCAAGAATAAAACAAAACAAAATAAAACATTTCAATGTAAAGTTTTAAAATTAAACTGGAATTACATAAGTATTAATCAGAAGGGACTTTTCCCTCGATATACGCCGGCAAGACGTCTGGTAAACCAAAAGCAAAAACCATAAAGAAATAATTTTATTTAACACTTGCAGTTCAGCCCGGCTTTGCTTGGGCCTTATGTACTGTTCATAACTTGCCCTACGTGTGAATACACTTTATGTAAGATTTCAAATGCTTAGACCAAAATTTGTCTGAGTAATTTTGTAGAGACCGCAGAGGTAATTTTTTTTAACTTTGACCCTAATTTTGACCCCTTAACATTTATTATTTTGGTCTTAAATCAAAATACAAAAGTTTTATCCATGTCAACTTATCTACATCTAAAATTTCAAGTGTTTAGACCCAAAATTGGTGGAGGAATTTGGTAGAATCTGCAAAGGTCAACTCTTTCAACTTTAACCCTTTGGCAACCAAATTTTGTCCCCAAAACTGATTTAAATGCTTGCCGCATGTCTGAATACCTGCTATGTATAAATTTAA
The DNA here is from genome assembly GCF_053919585.1 of Euprymna scolopes. NCBI lineage: Eukaryota > Metazoa > Mollusca > Cephalopoda > Sepiida > Sepiolidae > Euprymna > Euprymna scolopes. The sequence goes on along the minus strand of NC_136492.1, from coordinate 27,134,453 downwards.
AATGCTTAGACCCAAAATTGGCTGAGTAGTTTGCTAGACACTGCAAAGGTCAAATCTTTTGAACTTTGACCCCTTGGCAGCTCAAATTTTCGACCCAAACTGATTAAAAAGCTTAGCCTATCTCTGAATACCCTTATGTAAAATGTTTAGATCAGAAATTGGCTGAGTAATTTCGTAGAGACCGCAGAGGTAATTTTTTTTTTTTCTTTTTAACTTTAACCCTAATGTTGACCCCTTAACATTTAGTTTTTGGGGCTCAAATCAAATTAAAAAGTTTGATCCATGTCCAAGTAACCTACATTTAAACTTTCAAGTGTTAAGACCTAAAATTGGCAGAGGAATTTGGTAGAGTTTTCAAACGTCAAATCGTTGAACTTTGACCCCTTAGCAAGCAGATTTTTGTCTGAAAACCGATTAAAATGATTTTCCCAAATCTCAGTACTCCTTATGTCAAATCTCGAGTTCCTAGACTGAAAATTGACAGAGTTATTTGGTATGGAACTGTACACAGACATTTATACTTATAAATATATAGATAAACAAAATTTCTGCCAAACTTCAAGTGGACGAAAATGATGAGGGAATGTTTTCTGATAAATACCGCTTGCCAATTTCCAATTTCAAAGCCGTCCTCAAATAGATAAACATGGGATATTTGAGCGATTATCCAGTTTCATACCTATATTTAAAAACACAAAAGCTTTACGTACATAGCTGTTAGGTTAAAAACAGGTTGTACACCATAAATTAAACATACTCATCCAGTATTGATTGTTAAACACTTTCTAACCGGTATTATGATGGTTACGTGAGATTTAAGCTTTTTAAAGAAGATATAATTAAAGGGGAGATACGCAGTAACAAAGGCTGAAAATGGCCGGTATTTTTTTTAAACAAAAATGCTGGATGAATTTGCCTAAATTTTAATGTACATTTTGTTTTTAACCAAACCAAAGTATCTCGTAAATGTTGTCTACTATTTTGTTTATTTTCTTTTAATGAGCAATTTTAAATATTGAGGTAAAACTGGAGAATCACTAATGCATTTTTTTTTTCTTTAGGAAATAGAATAAAATTAAAAAATCAAATGGGACTTACGGAGGTAGGAGGTAAAGGAAGAATTCATGAGGCGTAAAAAAGTCGGGAAATGTATCGGAATAACCTGAAAAACTAAAACAAAAAAATGCAAATCATATTATCAATATAGTGCTCATGCAGAAAAGGTACCATGCTGAAATAATAACGTTATTATTTAGAAACCTATTCATAACATGGGAAGGGTGTTTTGTAATTCATCTGTACTTTCAACTAATAAAAAAAAAGAAAAAGAATTGAAAGCCATGTTTAATTTCAGAAGAGTTTCCGATGGGTAGCTATTCAATATAAGTCCTGGAGATAAAGTTTTTGGTGGGTAGCTGTTCTGTATAAGTTTCGGGCTTTAAAATTTTGCAAGCAAAAAGCTAAGATCTTTCTCGTGTGCACACACACAAAAAATAATGTGCAGGAATTCTAAAAGGTCCAATATTTTTATGGAGCAATTCTGCTTTCTAATTGGTTGTTAGCAGAATGTGGCTCCATTTGATTAGTCAGTTCCTATTGCCAGGGTCTATAAGTAGAACTATCCATTTTTTTTTTTTTGTGCTTCTTTTTTGTTCGATAATATTCATTCCTGACCCCATTTAGGTGACAGATTGGCTGTTTCATTGATGTAGGCCTATTTTCGAAGTATTTAAATAAAGTTAGTTTTTGTGGGGACCTACACCCTTTTCAACTGAAAACTACTTATCTGCCACAATTATTAGAGGGAGTTTTTTTTACTAACAAACAATTTTTAATTGTATATATTTCATTCATTTTGTATATAAAATTTTTATCCCCAACTCCCCACATCATGTATATATATTATCATTTCAGGTTTTAGTTAGGATTTTCATGGAGTGAATCTGGTATTATGGTTAAAGAATCTAGTTAAGTTTATAATATGTTAGTTAGATTCACATTAACCCCCAGCCCCTTTTTTGACCTGCAAGGAGAAGTGCTAGATGACTGAAAACAATGCGAGATAAGCAGAGAACACATACCTAGCATTCCTAAATGGTCACCCATTTTAGTACTGACCAGGCTCAATGTTGCTTAACTTCAGTGATCTATCAGGAACCAGTGGGTCAACGTGATTATTCTGAATAGAAATGCAGCCTAGATTTCTCTTTCCCGTTTTTTTCGGTCTCTTTTCGTCTGGACGCCATGAGGTGAGCACATATTTTTCAGCCCCTCTATAGATGAGAGGAAGGGGAGTCCCCCCTTCTCATTATTAGTTAGGTTAGTTAGTTTAAGGAGTTCAATGTATGAAACAGTTTATTGTATGAAACAATTGGACAATAAAATAGTTAAGATCTTCTATATACAATTGTGTTGTGTTGTTTGTGCTGTATTGAATGTCTGCCTAAGATCAAAGGAAACGGGTTTGAAGACGAAGAAGATCCGATACAGAATGACACCACCAGAGGGGAACGCAGCCCTGAGTGAGGGAGATGACCACACCCAACATTTCAGGTATGACTTTGATTTTACCTCTGACAAAAGATGTCTAATCGACAGATCTTCATACGCGGACTGTTTCCAGAACATTTAGTGTGACACGTGGGTCGGTCACGCACCAGTGACCGGGCGGACTGTGTTATATTTAGGCATCATTGACCGATTTCATGGTTCAACTGACCACATGTTCTGGAACTTGCTTATTAACTGTTGTAAACACATATTGTGAATTAATGAGTTTTTTTTTAAATGGAACTCGCTGCAGATAAGCATTACGGAAAAAAAAAAAAGCAAAAGGGAAATACATCAAATGAATTTTATCGAAATCACTCCAGACAAGATAGGAAGCCACTTGATGTGAGGAGTTAAAAAATGATATCAAGATCAAGAACTAGCCATCTGTGTTTTATGGATACACTTCACCTCAGAAAACGTCAATTTTTTCCCCCTTTGTCAGAAACATTGCCCATGGAATGCGAGGACTAATAGACGAAATAAAGAGGTAAGATTTAGAAAGCTGCCGAAAGTAAAAAAAAAAGTCAAAAAAAAAAAAAAAAGTCAAAAAAAAAAATAAATAAATAAAAAAAATAAAAAAAACAAATAAAAGACGGGGGTAGAGAAAGAAAGAGAAAAGGGAAATTGCGGATATTTGGGGACGGGGGGGGAGGAGGGCTTTGCAGAACATGAAAATAAATCAAACTCAAGGTTTGGTACTTTTTAGGTTCAGAAGCTGATATTTTATTTCCGTATTTTATTACCCAGAAAACAGCAATTATTCCTCCTTTGCCAGAAGAATCGCTCATGAAATGTGAGAAGTAAGAGAAAATAGGGGAGGCGAGATTTAAAAGGCTACCGAAATAAGCAAAATAACAAAAGTGAAAAAAAATAAAAAAATAAAAAAGAGGGAGAGAAAGAAAGAAAGAAAGAAAAAATAGTTGAAACTTATGGGCGTTGCTTTGGACTTTGCAGAACATGATTGAATTTTGCAAAGGGAATAAAATCAAACTCATGAAGAAAAAAAAAACAGCCATAAGCTAGACACAGTGAGAGGACACCAGCCAACCGCACTGAAGGCACCTCACAATGCCCTTAACAACACCTCCTTTTGTCCATTTAAGCTGAGTGAGGTAGGTTGCAAAGGTAAAAGACTCAATGACTCATATACAAGCATCTTTCATCTTGCATACACATGCTTACACACTAACGAGTCAGGTGAACAGAAAGACACTACGACTTGCAGCTAGACACGCACTTACAAGAATAAGGTAAACCAACACACACACATACAGTGCCACACTATCAAATAATCACACACTCACACACACACATATATGTATGTATATATATACTAGCCTGGGTGCCTGGCATTGCCCGGGTTTTTAGAGGTGTGTGTTGAGCAAAAAAGGCAGACAGGCTCAAACCCGTACGGTGAAGGAGGAAAAGAAAGTGGGGGGGGGGACAAAAAAAAAAAAAGGCGATATGTTGGCCGTTGCGTCCATCGCCAAACAAGAAGTGATGTAGGGTTAAATTAAGGCTAGACAAAAGAGAAAAATAAATTTCGAAAATATCGGGAAAAAAACAACCCCTTCCCGTAAAAAAGTGCCCAGTTGAGGGTGAAGGAATTAATGTTTGTGGCCAATATTTTTATGTTTGTTGTCCGAAGGGTCAAGCTTCAAAACGATACCAATCTCATGAAAATCCGTCGCCTCTGTCGAATGTTTTACACAGATATACAAACATACATACATTTAAACAGACAGGTGAGATTTATATTATAGAAGAAGATTATTCACACTCTGAATATTTTGAAAAATAACAGCACCTTTCATCTTGTGCATACAGGTAGACATGAACTTACAAGAATAAAGTAAACCAACGCACACATGTACACAATACTACACTGTCAAATACACACATACATATATACAGCATAATCACGTTGACACACCAGTTCTCGTCAGATCACCGAAGTTAAGCAACATTGAGCCTGGTTAGTATCAGATGGGTGACCATTTGGGAATTCTAGGCGCTGTATGTGCTCGCCGCTTATCTCGGCATTTGTTTCCAGTCGTCCTGTACAGACACTTGCAATTGGTATTTAACAATGTCGTCTCAGGAGAGGTATGGTTGGAGATTTGCGCACCTCCTTCCACAAAAATTTCACACGCAAGCAACCCTTCATGGGTATCCATAGTCTGTCTAAGATTGAAGGAGCCTGCAGCTATATCTTCTATAATATAAAGCTGAACGTCTGCGTGTGTGTGTCTGGTCACAAATATGCTCCTATATGGTTGACTATTATAGAAAACTGATCACATATAATGATAGAAGATGTATCGAGACACAGGAATGGGTATGTTTGATCTGGCATAATGATTATTCATTAAAATTGTGGGGGGTCTGCGTACGCGCCTGGTCCACAAAGTATGGAAATAAATTTAAAAATTCGTTTACAAGTGTTTTTGATATGGATGTACATAATACTTTGATAAGTATGTTTTAACTTAAATAGGGATGGTATAATCAAATTGTGGGGTCTGCGTTCTCACCTGGCTTCCATAGAATGGAAATAGGCACAAACTTTAATAAAGACTTTTCATATCTATCTGCGTAAGTACACTTTGATAATTATGTTTCAGTTTGAAGAAATATGGTATAATAAAATTATGGGGTGTTCGTTCATGGCTGACCTCCATAAAATGAAAATATGTCACAAAGTTTAACAAGGTTTTTTTAATATAGATCCACAGAATATTGTGATAAGTGTTTAAGGGTGAACAGGTATGGTATAATAAATTATGGGGTTTATCTATTTTATTTTTACTTTCATCATATTTTGCTTTGATTTTGATACCCCCAAATTCAAAGCTATCTCTTTACAACCCTTCCTTTTCATAACCTATCATACTTTCATAAATCAGAGTCGATTTTCTGTAGGCTGTTTTTGAACCCAGTCAACGACGGGTACTTTTGCTAGTATATATATATATATATATTACATATGCACTATGAATATTTGGACACGCACATTTCTAATCCTTTTGACTATTTACTGAACCATTTTTTTTCTTTCTTTTTAACCGAAAACACGTTTTTACATTAGCCGCTACGTTCGGTGCATTTTAGGTGCCGGTGTTTTATTTCTGTATTTTATTACCCTAAATATTTGTTGTTTCTTCCAGGGATTTTAGTTGCACGGAATTTCGTGCACGTTTAGTTGGCAGAAAACGTTGGCATCCGATTCCAATATATGGGTTATTTATAATGAGGCAGGAGGAAAAACGATTAGATATTTTTTTGTACATAATTATTTGACAGAAAGTATAATTAGGATGGTTCATTTTCAAAACAAAATAACATTTTTTTGTGGAGACTTTTAGTGAAGAGTCAGTGTATCAGTTTTTTTTTTTTTTTTTTTAGTATTGTATTGCACTATTTTTGACATCTATTTTCATAGATTGGGTAAAATAGATAGAATCCACTTTATCATGGCCACCATATTCAAAACCGGAATTTTCAAACTAGTGCCATCTAAAACAATCTTAAGCGAATATGATTACACTTGATGGTACTTCCGCATTTACTGACCCGTGATTTCCACAAAGTTTCTCGGGTGTGCTCGGCCGCTGATAAAAATAACCGAAAGCGTTCTGACCATAAAACATTAAAACGCCATGAGAAAATTATAAAAGATGAACAGAAAAAACATGAAAATACAATAAACAAGCCAAGCATGCGGGGTCCCCATCCATGAGTAAAAAATTTACTTTCCCCATGACTAATGTTAGTGCAAAATTTTTTAAAAATCCAAGGCGTGGTTATTGAGAGAAACCCGAACAGATGAACGATTTAAGAGCAATTTTACGCCTATATTGGCCCCCAAGGGAGCAGCTAGTGTTATCCTGGAAAATCTGTTTTGGCAAAAATTTACTTAAACCATGACTAATATTTGTGCAAAATAAAAAAAAAAAAAAGTACAAGGCGTGGTTATTGAGAAAAGTGCGAACAAATGAATAGACAGATGAGAGTGAATGACTAGGTCCAATCCCTGATTTGTCGGGGGACCAATAAAATTACAAACATCTATCTAACCCTAAACTGCGTGATTTAAAATAAATTTTTTATTTCTTCCAATTTATAAGAACGTCGTCTTCATAGATTTGTATTAGCTAAAACCAGTTCGTAAAACATTGAGGAATGTTGAAACGACATTTTCCGGCTATTTCCGTCAGCTGCCAAGTGAGCCCGTGCCAACTTTGTAGAGAAAAAAAGGTTGGGAAATTCAGAAGCACTCACTGGATGTAATAAATATGAATACGTCTAGGTTCCTCCATATGGTTTTATATTGCTTGCGGTTTTCATTCAATACATTTCTTTCTTTTCTTTTTGTATAGTTGGTTGTTTTTGTTTTACGGCATATCAACCATTTTTGGGTTATTTAACGCCGAATCCAAAGATTTTGAAGAAAATTTTTTTTAATAGAATATATTTGTTGTTTTCACGTCGGTTTCTATTTAACCCATAGTTGGGACCCTAACAGGTACTACCACTCCGGGTCAGAGTGGACCTGGGAGCAATGGTAATTAAAGGGTGGCTACACACTCCCCAAAGCCCACAAGCTGGGGCCTCACCACTGGATATAGTTTAAGGTCATATCCAGGACCCCCATTGAGAGACTTTTACCCTCTGCAGGGGGGCAGTCGGCGTATTCTAATGCCCCACTGGCAGGGCCTCTTTTTGTATAAACCTTCCTTTATTTGTTATTTAATTGGAATCCATTATTGAGATATTAATTTATTTATTGCAGGCTATTATTCTTATTTTTTCTTAGTTGTTCCACGACGTTTCGGCCAACTATTCCTCTGGTATTCATCAGGTGGTAACCGCGACGGATAGGAACTCTGAATCTCCTGACTGCAATTACTGCCTTCTGTAGTTGTCATCTCACCACGTGAAACAACTAAGAAAAGATGAGGATAATAGTCTGCAATAAATAAAAATGAATAAATAAAACTCATCTCAATAATGAATTCCAATTAAAAATAATATATACCATTCGGTACGAACCCGACCATGGAAGATCAAATAATAAACATGAATTTATAAGACCAAAAAACTTCAACCTTGATCGCCCTTCGGGTCCCGTGGCGCAGTTGATAGACACGTTGAATCTCTACGATTCCAGGTGAGAATTGTCTGAAGATAGCGGGTTCAATCCTACCCAAAGCCGGCCAGAGGCTTACTTGGCCAAAACGTGGTGAGACGACACCAACTATGGATGGCAGTAGTTGCTGCAAATGCAGTCAGGAGATTCAGATTTCCTATCCATCGCGGTTACCACCTGACGAAGGCTAGAGGAATAGTTCCCTTTTTTTTTGTTTTTCTGTTTTTTTACATGAATCACCACTTATCAAGGCCCGGAGACCATTCGAGGATAAGGGTTATTGAGTGTATAGTAGTCAATGGGATAATATCGTATTAATCTTCAGTAATGGAAATTTGGTAGGCAAACGAAAGAGTTCCATAGACATGCAGTTCTAAGAAAGCAGATTTGTTCATGGAGTCTACGTTTAGGTTTAGGCACAGATAAAGGGTGGGGGAAATTATTAACAGTAGTTTCAGTTAGACGGGTGTTTTTCATGAAAGTAAGGCCGGTGGTTGGGGGGACCATATACTGGAGCTTAGACGAGCACTTGCCATGAAAATAACGATAAAGCAGAGACAGGCAAAGAGACAGGGAAAGAGGTTGCAGGGAAGAGAAAAGGGCATCCTCCACTAGACTACAAAGTCTGTTTTGATCGGTTGGTTAGTTGTCTTTGTTTTACGGCATATCAACCCTTTCTGCCGAATCCAGTTATTTTGGGAATAGTATTCGATATTGTATCCAGTTATTTTATATGAGATTTTTATTTTTCAAGCTCTTTGTATTTTCAATCGTTAGTTTGTAGCTTTTAGTGTGATAAAGTCTATTTTGAACTCTATCAAGGCAGGATAAGGTCTTTCTAGCAGCTCCTGCCCAGATGGACCTGTTAGAGAATGGATAGAGAGAGAGAGAGAGAGATAGATAGATAGATAGATAGAGAGAGGGAGATGTGTGAATTATAGTGTAGACACGTTGACCGGAAGTCAAGATCAGCTGATTGGATTGCGTGTGAGTCATGTGATCAGGGTTAGCTGAATCGAGGAGATTTGGTTGCGACTTGAAAGAGAGCAGACGGCTTCGCCGTTGTCTCCTCCCCTTCGCTGGGGGGGGGACGAATGCTAACGTGGTAGAAATAAGACCTAGAAAAAGAAACAACACAGGTCAAATTCACTTTCAAATCTTCTGCGATCAAACTGGAAGGTGAATAAAAAAAAAACTATAGAACCAATTTCTTGTCTTGGAGTGAAATAAATCTTCGTCCCCAAAAACAGGTATCAAGTCTCCCTCCCAGACGAGCATTTCCAAATGGACCAACGAAATGGCAGAAGGTATGTTGAAAATACATGACATGTCACACACATATTCACACTTAACAGCATATGAACATATTTAATAGAAAGACCACTAGACGATCACACATATGACATTAACTCTGGTAAGATAATTAAACACTCAATCCTTTATAAATAGACAATGCAACAGACCTACCCAACTTTTCTATAGATAGAGATTGCATCAGCAGTGAGATATTTAATGGAGCGGTAGAAGGATCCCACAATTTTCTTAGTGACCTTTTTGATAACATTTGTTTTTTATTTATTTTTTTCGCGCATTCGTTTTAGTTTTATTGGCCATCGTAAATCGCTTATGGTCAACTGAGAAAACCAGTCTTGAAAATCAGCATTTGATGTTCTGCATTTTATTTTTACTGAAACCGCGGATCTCATTTTGTGTAAACATATGCAAATGTTTAAAGTATCTTGAATCCATTGTGCAATCTTAATGCAACTTGGCACATAAGCAGATAGTGTTCTTTCATATGTATGAACAGATGCATTTCATAAGATGACACTGTTAGCAATGCAATACTATCAAGTAATCTTCATCTTGCATGCAAAACTTTTTAAAAGTAATTGATTTAAAAAAAAAAAAAAAAATTTTTTTACTAGTTCTAATTTCTTTCACACTTTTACTAACTTTACAACATTGTAAATTATGAAATACAGGAAATACTACAAATATATGATGCTAACTTACATTTCAAAATAGATGGTCAATTTTGGAACACCCTGTACAGAGATGTCACAAAGAATATCGATCTTAACATTTGGAAATTCTTTTAATGAAAAAAAAATATTTTACTTACTGAATTATTGAGCCAATGATAATTCCAAGAATAATTTGAACACTGAAATAAAGAAAAAAAAAAAAATGTAAATTGCATTATTTTGTTTTCTGTTGCGAGGACATCTTTATGAAAAAAAATTTAAGTCCGTTTCACATTAGTTTAAAATATTATAACCATCACGAAACACAAATTAAAAGATGGAAGCATGTTATTTTATAAACATCTGGATTTAGAATATTCACAAGTTATCTCCCCTGAAACATTACTGGGTCACGAGAGAATGACCTTCCTGTAGATATCGTAAGCCTTGGTCAATTGACATTCGATACGAGTAGCATACCAGTTGCCGCTTTGGTTATCGACGTCTATAGCTATAAAGGATGATGCAGGAATGATAGTCTCTTGTCGAGGTTGCAAAAGTGTCCTCTCTCAGGTTTTGTGCAAAACTGTATCTATATGACGACTTGTGTCAGCTTCTCCTGACTTAAGGTGTTTGATTTTTTACACTAATTGGCATTGTTGTTTTTATTTATCACTAGCAGACCACTTGGCATTGCCCGGTCGTAAAATACGCTTAAACCAGATATTTTGATTAGCAACAGATTTCGTACTTATTATATTATATTGGACCCAATATATAGTAATGATTTAAAAAGTTAAAAAAAAAAAATGACTCCTGCGCACCTACTGAAAAGCAAAGCCATAACGATTTACTTTTTCCTTTAGCGTTAATGCCTAAGCTATGAAAACATGTTTGCTGCAAGGCTAATAAATTTTTTTCTTTTTTTGACATAGGCAGCACCACTTATCAAGGCCAAGAGGTTACTCGAGGATAAGGGTTAAAGAGTGTAGAGTAGAAATTGGACAATATAGTAATCGTTAGTAATGGAAATGCGGTAAATTTGTTAACAAATGGGACGGCTCATCAAGAACTTGTTTACGTTAGACTTGAAGACAACCATACTGTAGTCAGCTGGAAAGCAGGAAAACGGAAGACAATTCCACAGGCGTGCAGTTCTAAAAAAGAAGCTTTGTTCATGGAATCTACGTTTAGGTTTAGGCACAGATAACGAGTGGGGGGAATTAAACATAAACCAATACCTATTACGTTACGCATGCTTATTTGTAATGCCGTCGTTTGACTTTTATCTGGCAAATTCCTTTTTTTTAATTTTCACACTTTTACACTGATTTTCTTTGGCTAAAGCCCAAATATAAAGTTTTGCATGGGTTTGAATATCCTATATATTAAGTTTCATGTCTGTAGACCAAAAACTAACACAGGAGTTTGGTAGGCAAAATCTTTTTAAACAAATATATATGCATACTTAAATATATATATAGAAATGTTTGTGTTTACTATATAAATATTATGCAAGTATAAATCATGTAGAATATCGGCATGAATATAATTACACGTAATAGTTAACTAAAGATAATCATCCCATAATAGAACCGAAAAAAACTATTAGGGAATTAAAATGAATGTTTAAAAGAACATGCAAATTAGCTAGATCTTTTGCAGATGAATTCAATTCCACGATCCATATATAAGAAAATTGCATTTTCTTTTTAAATACATAGAAAAAAAAGGCAAATTTTTTTTTCTTTCTTGGGCTTCCGGCTGGGATCAAGGTGTGGTATCTGTTCTGATGTTACACTTGGGTTAATTTGTCCTTGGTCAATTGGGGGGGGAGGTTATATATTGAGACAATTATTATTTTTGGTTCCTACCAGAGTGCCCTTTTGCCCTTCTTTTCACTCACATTAAAAACGACCTTGTGTCACATTTTGGTTTCCTGGGAAAGCAAATAAATACCAATAGAAAAAAGGGGTTTTAATATGAATATCAATCGAAAAAAAAAACAAAAACAAATTTATAAGAGTACTAGCAGGGAGACCCGACGTTGCCCGGGATTAAATGATGATCAACGAATATTACACACACCTATATTTTTTTTTTGTCATTGGAATCTGTCAAATCGCACGGGAGGAAGCTTCATATGCCTTCATGAAGTAACAGTCCAAAATATGCACTCAAGAGAACCTACTGTTTTTTTATACAATTATTTTGTATAAACTTCTTTCCAGTTAACAGAAAAAAAAATATTAAGAAATTTATGTGCTGGGTTTGAACCCACAGACCATATCATGCAAAAAACAAATTTTCAAGTTTTATAAAATTCTTTCCAGTTAATGTAAAAAAAAAAATTTAATTTGAACCAACAGACCATGTCATGCAAAAAAACAAACAAAAAAAGCTCTATTAACTTACTGACAGTAGTATTTTCACAGCCCATTGTTCTATCATTGTTGCTAAGCGATGACATGGAAAAAATGACTTTACTGATGAGAGATAAATTAAAATAATGATTCGATTATCGGTAATTATCGGGGGTATTCTGAGACAAAACTTAACTAAGATCACTCCCAGGCTTATACCCTAAAGTTCTGTAAATTAAAAAAAATCTGTTGAGCTGTTTCGGAGTCTATAAGGAACGAACTTACACAGAAAGTTGCATTTATATAATTGCAGATATATATTATTTAAATATCACACAAACCAAAGAAACATAAAATTTCTCAGAGTTTTAGAGAAAAAATGTAAATTATGTGTGAAATCGTGTAGGAGGACCATATTTAAATCATTTTTATTTGGACATTGCAGGTTGAGCACTATTTCTTTATATGTAACTAGCATTTCAGCCTGGCGTTGCCCGGGTGTTTGGAGGTGTATGGTTGAGCAAAAAAAAAAAAAAAAAAAAAAAAAAAAAAAAGGCAGTCAATTTTTTTTAACATTAACCCGTTAACATTTATTGTTTTGGGCTCCAATCAAATTATTAAGTTAGATCCATGTCCAAGGAACCTATATCTAAAATTTCATGTGTTTAGACCCAAAATTGTCGAAGGAGTTTGGTAGAGTTCTCAATGGTCAAATCGGTGAACTTTGATCCTTTAACAGCAAAATTTCTGGCCAAAAACGGATTACAAAAATTTTCCCAAATCTCAGTACCCTGTATATCGAATTTCGAGTCTGTAGACTAAAAATCGACAGAGTTATTGCGTAGGGAAATGTACATAGACACACACAGAGACACTTTCACTTTTATAGATATATAGATTACCGACCATCGAAAATCAATTTCAATCTTAAGTTTTATAACTCATTCATGTAAGAAGTAAATAAAACAATCTAACACAAGATAAGTCATGCATGTTAAAAATGTATACTTCTATCAGCGAAGACCAGCAATTGATTGGTTGGTTGGTTGTTTTTGTTTTATGGCATATCAACCTTTTTCAGGTTATTTAATGCCGAATCTAGTTATTTTGAGGAACGATTTTTAAAAGGGGCACATTTGTTTTTTAAGTCGGATTCTATTTAACCCATAGTTGGGACCCTAACAGGTACTACCACTCCGGGTCAGAGTGGACCTGGGAGCAATGGAAATTAAAAGGTGGCTCCACACTTCCCAAGGTGGGGCCTCACCATCGGATATAGTTTTAGGTCATATCCAGGATCACCAGCAATTGGAGCCGTATGAAAGAATTATTAAAAGTTTGAAACATCAATATTTTACAGTAATTAGCTTTGTGTAACAGAGCGTGGACGCACGTATGGCAGCTGTATATAAATGACCGAGCCGTGTGCGAAGTGGCGTCACGGCAAGAAAAAAGAAAAAATATAGAAAGAAGAATGTGTGCACAGACCAGGGATCATGTCAGAGAAGAACAGGACACATGTTCAGAGACATTAGAGTGGTATTCGAAAGAGACTAGAGAGCGCGGTATGGGAAAGAGATTCAAGAGAGCAGTATTCAAGAGGTATCAGAGAATCACGTCAGAGAAGGAAAGCATTATTCGAGGATCACATCAGAGAAGGACAGAGATAGACCTGTTATGCACGGTGGCCGAGAGTAACTGAAAAAGACCTGTAAATAAATGGTGTTTCACTAAGTAAAACGGAAGTCAAGTTATTCCCTAGTTCCTTGCGACAGAGTCTACAACGTGTGGGGTCCCTGCATATTAAAAATTTAACATGCATGTAAAACATGTACATTACATTTGTTTAGTGTTTCACATATCAATATATTTATTAGATATCATTTTAGTATAACACAGACTAAAGTAACATATCTTAGAGAAGTCATAGTATAGACTAGCAGGCCGTCCATCGTAAGATACGCTTAAATATATTTTAATTCATGTAGATTACGTTTGTAAATTATTAATATTAGATTATATTAGTAGATTAATTCATGTAGATTACGTGTTAAAGAGACAATTCTCTATCGATTATTATACTGAAGCTAATATTTTTTTTTTTTTTTTTTTTTTTTTTACACAGGAGTCACTATTTATCAAGGCCCAGAGGCCACTCGAGGACAAGGGTTAAAGAGTGCACAGTAGTCAATGGGGCAATATAGTAGTAATCGTTAGTAGTGGAAATTTGATAAATTGGATTACTTAAAAGGAATAGCTCATGAAGAACTTGTTTACATTGGACTTGAAGACGACCATATTGTAGTCAGTTGGAAAGCAGGAAAACGGCAGAGACTTCCACAGGTGTGCAATTCTAAGAAAGAAGCTTGTTCATGGAATCTACTTTTAGGTTTAGGCACAGATAAAGTGGGGAAAATTATTGATAGTGGTTTCAGCTAGACGAGTGCTTTTCGTGAAAGTTTGGCAAGGGGGGAACCATAGATTGGAACTCAGAGGAACACTTGCCATGAAAATAACGATAGAGTAGAGACAGACTCGCAACGTCTCTTCTGTGAGAAAGAGGTTGCAGGGAAGAGAAGAGGGCATCCCCTAGTAGGCTACAAAGTCTATTTTGAACGCTGTTAAGGCAGGATAAGATCTTTATAGCAGCTTCTGCCCAGACGTGGCAACAGTACTCCATCCTTGGACGTACCTGGCTTCTTATATAGATAGAGAATTGCATCAGCAGGTAGATATCTACTGGATCGATAGAAGGATCCCACCATTTTTCCAGCGACCTTGGCAATGGATTTGATGTACGTGTTCCGTTTCAGAGTAAAGATCAAGCCCAGAAGTTTGTCAAAACATGGAGCCTCCCCAAGACGATAGCCATTCATTTCAATTGATGCTAGATGGGGATCAGAGCGTTGATGGCATAAAGATAGAATGGTTTTAGATGCATTAAAAGTAACCAGCCACCTTTTTCCCCTTTCTACCACGTGGTCAAGATCAGAGGAGAGGCAATCAGAGAGAACTTGGTTCTTTATGGCTTTTGATGTACTACCATAGATGGTAGTGTCGTCAGTATAAATGTTTACGAATGATCTAAGGATGTGATTTGGAAGATCATTGATGTAGATCAGGAAGAGAGTTAGACCCAGGATATATAGTAGCAAGATGAAAATACACACATATATACACACACATACATTATATATATATATATATATATATATATATATATATATACACTAGCAAAAGTGCCCGTCGTTGACTGGGTTCAAAAACAGCCTGCACAAAATGGACTCTGATTTATGAAAGTATGATAGGTTATGAAAAGGAAGGGTTGTAAATTTGGGTTGAATTTGGTGGTATCAAAACCAAAGCAAAATATGATGAAAGTAAAAATAAAATAGATAAACCCCATAATTTATTATAGCATACCTGTTCACACTGAAACACTTTTCACAATATTCTGTGGATCTATATTAAAAAACCTTGTTAAACTTTGTGACATATTTCCATTCTATGGAGGTCAGGTGCGGACGAACACCCCATAATTTTATTATACCATATTTCTTCAAACTGAAACACTTATCAAAGTATACTTATGCAGATAGATATGAAAAGTCTTTATTAAAGTTTGTGCCTATTTCCATTCTATGGAGGCCAGGCACGAACGCAGAACCACAATTTTATTATACCATCCCTATTTAAGTTAAAACATACTTATCAAAGTATTATTATGTACATCTATATCAAAAACACTTGTAAACGTTTTTTTTTTTAATTTTTAAATTTTTTATTTCCATACTTTGTGGACTAGGCACGAACGCAGACCCCACAATTTTTATGAACCACTGTTCTGCCAGATCAAACATACCCATTCTTGTGTCTAGATACATCTTCTATCATTATATGTAATCAGTTTTATAAAATAGTCAACCATATTCGTGATTAGACACACACAGATTCAGCTTTATATATATATATATATATATGAGTGTCATCAGCTAGAATCGAAGCCAAAAGATACGACGCTCAACTCATTCCGTACCCTCTGAGACACGCCCATACGTTTATATATATATTTTTTCACTTGCAATCCAATTTAAAAAATTTTTAAATATGGAATTTATGGAAGACAAGATTCAAGCAAGAGCGGAAGGTCCACAGAGTTTAATAATTATATAGATTAATCTCAAGGTAAACAATAAGTTTCACATGGTTGCAAACCTCGGGATTCAACTTTTTTTACTGTTAAGCGAATTATTATATAATTAATCAGTGATAGAAACTACTTAACATTAGGTTCATTAGAACAAACTGACTACAGACTTTATTATTAATTATAATAACGGTATCTATTTATTTCTTTTATGCCTGCATGGTAGTAAGCTTCCGTTAATCAGTGTTGACCATCATTAGCATTGCAGTTGTCTATTTTGTTGAAGCATTAACACCAGCGGCTGTAGATGGCAATGTGTGGATGACAGTTTCTGTCGCATAGGTTACACTTGCGTTTTGCCACTGGAGCAGTTATATGCTTTCTGTGGGCACACCTTTCTGCTTCTCCCCTAACTTAAGGTGTTTGGTCCGGCCACTTCTATTTATATTGGTTGACCTTCCCAGGACGCATGCATCTATATAATTATAAAACTGTAGATCGTCCGGGCGTTCTTCCTTGCTTGAATCTTTACCTTCGAGGATTGGGCGTTTCCATATATATTATATTTAAATATAACACGAACTAAAGAAACATAAAATTTCTCAAGAGTTTTAGAGAAAAAGATGTAAATCTGTCATCTAAGCTTCAGCCTCTGTCCCATCGACGAAATGTAGCATCCCTCTGCCTGTTCTACAAGTATTTCAATGGTGAATGCTCTGACGAACTGCAAGCACTTGTGCCCCGTCTACATAAATACTCCTGACAAGCAGCAAAACCCCACTCCTTCACAGTTGAGATCCGTAGATGTAAGAGAGCCTTCTACTCCAGTAGTTTCTTCCCCAGAACCCCTGGACTTTGGAATTCCCTTCCGAGTTCCTGCTGCCCCAACTGTACTGACATGCAGAAGTTCAAGTGTAACGTGAACCGACATCTTGCTGCCCAACTCCCCACATAGTACCCCTGTAGCTTATGCCCCTGATAGTAACCCTCTACAGCAAAGTGGCAATGTGCCTTATTTGGGGTCAAATTGCAAAAAAAAAAAAAAAAAAAAATTATGTGTGAAAAACGACTTTCATTGAGAATTGTATTTTTAAGTTTATTCTAGAAAGAAATATCTCGTACGCAAAAGGCAGATTAGGTTTATCTCAACTAATTCGTTGTCTGTGAATGAATAGAGATCAATTAGAGGGCATTTCACTCCTACTGATTATAAAGTTTTCCTTTCAGTTATTATAGCATTGTATAAGGACCATGTTATTTTTATTGGGACATTGCAGGTTGAGCACCATTTCTTTATATGTCACCACCGACCATCGGAAATCATATTATGGCTTTAAAAAACAGATGACAAATGAATATATAAGTGTTGGGACGATTAATCAGAATCAGTTTCGGGTTGAAAAAATCTGAACTTTTTGAGGTGTCAGAATTGGTATCAGAAAAAATTGTGTCTATTTTCTGATGCCCAAAACGATCTGTTTAACTATTTTTTTAATTTGATTTTGTTTAAAACAAAAATCTTTAACAGCTTGTAATAAATTGAATAATAATTTAAAATTCCAGTAAAACTAAAATCTCCCGCTCACAAATGTATTTCATGTTTAACATTTAACATGTTTTTTTTTTTCATGGTAATTGGGACAAAATAACTATTTCATAGTTAAATATTTAGAGATTTATAAATGATCGCAATCAGCATCAAGAAAATATTGGAATCGTCCCCTCATTCATACATATATATATATATATATATATATATATATATATATATATATATATATGTATATATATATATACACTAGCATGGTTACTAGCGGTGTATGTTGAGCACAAAAAAAGAAAAAAGAAAGCGGTCTATTTTTTAACTTTGACCCCTATTATGACCCTTTAACATTTGCTTTGAGCTCAAATCAAGTTATTAAGTTAAATCCATATCAAAGGAACGTATATCTAAAATTTCAAGTGTTTAGACTCACAACTGGCGGAGGAGTTTAGTAGAGTTCTCAAAAGGTCAAATCGTTGAAATTTGAACCCTTAATCGCCAAATTTCTGGCCAAAAACCGATCATATCGATTTTCCCAAATCTCAGTACCCTGTATATCAAATTTCGAGTCTGTAGACTTAAAATCGAAAGAGTTATTGCGTAGGGAAATGTACACCCACACAGATACACATACAGACACTTTCACTTATATAGATATATAGATATAAAATGAATACATTTTAAATACGTTTGAAGCCAAAACAACGCATTGTTACAAAATAAACGGATATTTATTTTGTTTGAAATTTATATTGAAATTTATAAATATATTTTGAAGATACACTTCATCAGTATGTCTGTCTTTTTTTTCATGTTGTTGTTGGAGCATAAAATCAGTAGAAACCCGTTTGTTGTTTAAACGGTGGTCTTTTCAAATGTCGGAACGGTGCGTTGGTCACGCGGAATTCACGTTATGGTTTGTGTTCCTTGATAGATATGTGTGTATGCGTGCATACATATGTATGTGTGTATATGTGCGTGTGCATATAACAGTGGCTTAGAGGCTAAGGAATGAGGGTGGAGCGTTGTATGTTTTGATTTCGATTCTAACTGATGGCATCCAAGTCATATATACAAGGTGTCCAAAAAGTCACTAAAGGGTTTTTCAACTTAAGTAGTCTTTATTTTTGATATCTTTTTTTTTTTTTAATTCTAATAAAATCTGACTAAGACATTGGGAAATGTTATTTAAAAAAATACAAATGTTGCCCATTTTCAGCTTCGCAATACGTAATTTGCATGGATGAAAACATATTTAAAAAGGTATCTTACGACCGGGCAACGCCTGGCGGTCTGCCAGTATATTAATTAAAAAAAATACAAATGTTGCCCAGTTTCAGCTTCGCAATACGTAATTTGCTTGGATTAAAACATTAAAAGGTATCTTACGACCGGGCAACGCCTGACGGTCTGCCAGTATATTAATACCCCCCCACCCCCCAGCTAGTTTAAGATATTAATGAGAAAATAATATTGTAAAAATAACTCACGATGATTCTGGGATGATGGAAGATAAAAAGCCGGCGTGATGATATGCTGAAAGAAAGAAATAGTTTCATGTAAATTTTTTCGCGTTTTTGAACATTCTATGAAAAAAATTATGTGTGAATATTTGCTTCATTTGTCATCAGTGCAGCTAGTCAAATACAACGTTTTTACGTGTACAGAAAAGAAGACTAAGACTTTCATTCGGAGTTTTATTTTTAAGTTTCTTCTAGAAAGAAATATCCCGTACACAAAAGGCAGATTAGTTTTATCTCAACTAATTCGTTGTCTGTGAATGAATAGAGATCAATTAGAGGCCATTTCACTCCTACTGATTATAAAAGTTTTCCTTTCAGTTATTATAGCATTATTAGTGATCTGGGTCCCACTGGGTGTCGTTTTGAAAAAGTGCATTTCAGAGAAAAAACATTGTGTGCTTACGGGTCATGCCGAAATTAATATAAATTCTAAAAATTACGAAACAATGGTCGAGTAAAAAAAAAAAAAAAAAAAAAAAAAAAAGGAAAAACAGAATTTTTCAAAGTTACAATTTCAGTGTAAACTACCCCGTTATATGCTTGAAATCAGGGGGAGATAACTGCTTTCAAGTCGGCCATCTTGCTTATTCTCGATAATACACGCTTTTTTTTTTTTTCGAAAATTAGCTCTAGCACGTATTTTACTGGATGATGTTTCGTAAATTTTGGAATTTATACAAATTTTGACATGGAACATGAGTACGTAATAATGTTTTTCCCTGAAATGCCTTTGTTCAAAAATACATGATTAGATTAGACAACACACTATTATAAAGTTGCACAACAATCAGTCGCACGACAATTCTATTGCCAGACGGATCTCAACTTTTTGTTTCTCTGTCCCCTCGATAGATATTCGTGACGTCATGTGTCTTGCCGACTGACGTCTCTTAGTTTTTCACTCTTTTTAACCTATTGATTTATGCTTAACTCTCAGGTAGTCTCTTCCTGTTATTTTTCGTTAAAACTAGTTGAGTTTCCAAATTTTGGGTCAGTTCTACCCTTAAAAAAATCTTTTTTTATTCAATCTTCACCCCAAACAAGGCAAGTGCCACTTTGAAGTAGGGGGCTACTATCGGGAACATAATTTGCGGGGGTATTATCAAGGGAGACGTGTAGAAAGAAGTTTATTCACATTACACTTGAACTTCTGCATATCAGTACAGTTGGGAAAGCAGTATCCCGGAAGGGTGTTCCAACGACTTGTAGTTCCGGGAAGAAACTATTGGAGTAAAAGGCTTTCTTACACCTGTACTCCATTCAATTTTATGTAATCGCTATTTGAAACAGAACCATCGATTATGTAACATTTAAAGAGAACACTGTGTGATAAGCTTAAAGTTTCAACAATAAATGAATCTATACTGAAATGAGACCTCTTACCTCTCAGGGTATGAATACAAGTGTGTGTGTGTGTGTGCGTGCAAATTGAGGTAAATGTGTTCCAGGTTATGAAATGTGGGTGTGTACAGTGCACATATGCTGGCTAATCTTCAAGGCCGGAGTGAAAGAGTCAACTTCCTTTCTCTTTTTATTATAGATTTTAGCACCATCGCCAAATAGAAGATAATTCGGATTTTAGACGCCCTCTGGCGAATGAATGTGTAAATGTATAGAACAGGGTAGATAATGCTGCGCTTTAAACAAAAATAACGAACTGAGAAGAAACTTAATATTTCGGGACTTATCTGACCGAAACCATTCACATTTAGTTTACGTGTAATTTAAGGATGTTATTCAGTAAGTAGTATTATTCATTTCTAAAAAGTGCTGGTTCAGGGGCGTAACCAGAAAGGACAAAAGGTGGGGGGGGGGGTTCCAAACTTTCGTAGCAAAAACTTTACAAAATATTTTGTCCATTTCGTTTCGTTTTAGTAAAATTTCGTTTCGTTTGTTTTTTTATTATAATTAAAACAGCCTAAAAATTGCAATTAATGCTCATTGAATGTTCTTATAACGTGAAATTTAAATATTTTGATTTATGAACATTTTTTTATATATAATTACTTGATTAAGAAATTCAATTTGTAAGTTGCCCTAATTATAACTTTTCATGTTTCATTTTTTGTTGTTGTTAAGCCTTAGTATCTTTTGACACATTTTCGTTGTAATTAAATACTTCTAGAGGTACGAAGAAAAAGGAACAAAGACTGAACGAAAGAACGAAATGAAACAATACGAAAAGTTTCGTTTAGTTTCGTACAAAAAATTAAAATTGGAAAATATTTGATATGAAACGAATCCAACCATGCAAAATTCCCCTATAGGTAAATAAACTTTGAAGCGTTATTGTGAAATATTAGCAGGCAAATTATTTACAAATCTTCATACCCTGAGAGGTTAGAGGTCTTATTTCAGTATAGATTCATTTAATGTTGAAACTTTAAGCTTACCACTTAGTGTTATCTTTGAATGTCACATAATGGATGGCTCCGTTTCAAATAGCAATTAAATCATAAAATTGAATGAAGTACAGGTAGAACTGACCCAAAGTTTGGAAACTCAACTAGTTTTAATGAAAAAGAACAGGAAGAGACCATCTGAGGGTTAGGCATAAGTTAAATGGTTTAAAAAAGAGTGAAAATCGAAGATACGTCAGTCGGCAAGACACATGACGTCACGGATATCTATCGAGGGGACAGAGAAACAAAGAATTGAGATCAATCTGGCTATAGAATGATCGTGGGACTGATTGTGGTGCAACTTTACAATCGTGTATTTTTGAACAAAGGCATTTCAGGGAAAAATTATTACGTACTTACGTATCCTGTCGAAATCAGTATAAATTTCAAAATTGCCTGTATGGCTGCCCTACTGGCACTTCAAATTAGAGAAATTTTGGTCGAATTCTTCGGGAAGTGGGAAGGGGTCCAAAAAGCATGGAAAGCACGGATTACTATACCGTTACGCAAGTCACAAATGTTGGGAAACATGATGCTATTATAATTTTAAGGGAGTCACGATCGCAGTATAGTCAATAGTTTAGTTAATCATTTAATTTTAACAGGGAATTATTAAGTAGTACCAAATAAAACAACCAGGTTAACACAAATCAGTTAGTACAACTAAATGGATCTCGAAACTACTTACCTAGTTTGCTCAGCATGGCGAACATAACAAAACAGGTGATGATGAAAGGACTTGCTACTTCTTCAAAATTCACACTTGCGATTGACACAGTGGCTTCCGTATGATTGCCAGAGGGTATGCCAGACTCCATGGAGGAAGTAACAAAATCGATTTGTAGAAGCAAATATCCGAATCCCAACAGATATCGACATGGCAGGCAGGTATGCCCACCACTAACACGCCGAAACAGTTTCATTCCTAAATAAAATAAAATAAAAATAATAAAAAGAGTGAGACCGAATAGCCTAGTAATCAAGAAGGAAGGAAAGACCAAAGAGTGAGCACTGACCAGACCTCCACTGTATACATACGAAGAAAACTGAGACCTTGTGGAGGCTTATTGCCACTCAAATTCCAGTGGAGACCAACGGCCACTGCCAACGAGAAATCAATGGTAAGCAGCTGTTGCGATAATGTATATTTATTTGCAAATGTTATCGAAAGAGGTGGAGAGTACTGGAAAATCTGGGGAGACTTGCTGTCACTCAGCTTCCAGGGAACACCACAGGCCGCATTAAATGAGATCTTTAATGACCTGCGTGAAAGCTCCTTGTGAGCCAATAATTTGTTGAGACAGAAAAAATCGATTAGGAACAATATATTTCAGCTACAACCATGACCGTTCCTATTACAAACGTCGTCAAAAAAAAAAAAAAAAAAATATAACAAATGTCACAAAAGGCAAGATAAGTTACTCTTCTACCTACGTGGATTAGTTTATTTAATGTTTTTATTAATATAAAATGTTTATTTGGCTCGAAAAACAAGTAATATCAACCAGTACACGGGCACAAAAAAAAAATGACCGCGTAATATATATATATTGCAGCCATTTTTCCTTGTTCTCGTATACCGGTTGATATTACTTGTTTTTAAAGCCGAAGAAACATTTTACACTATTAAGAAGATTAACTTAGGTTGTCTTTGATAACATTTATTTGTTATGTATTTGATTTTTTGATCACTGCTCCGAATCTCTGGATAGGAAAACAAACCTGTTAGTCTTTACAGAAGCGCGTTTTATTCAAAGTCAAACAGATATCTGACGAAGAGATCTTTCTCGAAATATTATAGAATACGGATATTCCATCAGACCATCTGACACAGGTAATCTCAATGCAAATATAAATAAAACGTGTGTATGAAATATACAAATATATACTCATGTATTTGCAGTTGTATTAATTAAACTATTCTCCATCTGCTTCAGTTTTTTGACTTTCCGTTACATTTCTGTATTGTAAAGCCTTCTACAAATTACATTTAATTAAACCCGTTATTTGTTATATATCTTGTAGTATCACTCCTAGTTTTAGATAACATATTTTGATGAAATGATTCCTTTGGAAAGTTCCAAGAACAACATTATCAATATGGACGCAGTTAAATTAGCGAAATACAGGGTGGTCACGAAAAAAGCGGGGAAATTTGAAGGTCAGCTTAGATCATGAATAAAAATGCGTGATTGCTATTTTTTGATTTGTGCCGTGTGAGTGTTTTAAAAATAAATCGTTGTTTGACACTGCAGTGAAGTGCACGGACGACATTTTGAGTATCTATGAGTATAATATAATATTTGTCTTTGAAAAACTTTGTCAAAATTATTCTTTGTAAAAATAAATCGTCGTTTGACAAATTTCCGGCTTTTCTAGCGACCACCCTGTAATTTGTTTTATTCCATGGTATATCAACCCTTTTCGAGTTATTTAATGCTAAATTCAGTTATTTTGGAAAGAGTATTCATATTTCAAGTTCTTTATATTTTTAAATATTTACTTGTAGAGTTTGGTTTGGTTGTTTTACGGCATATCAACCTGTTTCAGGTTATTTAATGCCGAATCCAGTTATTTTGGAAATAGTATTCATGTTGTATTCAGCTATTTTGTAGAACGTTTTTATTCTTCAAGTTCTTTGTATCTTCAATCGTTAGTTTGTAGTGTTTGGTTTGGTTTGGTTGTTTTATAGTGGATTTTATTGTTTTATTCCCTGCCCTGCAGAACATAAATGAGTTCTGCAATGGAAGAGGGAAAAGGAGTACACTATAAATGTTAGGTACATTTTAAGTTAGGAAACCAGTCAGGATTGGTTGTTTTTGTTTCACGGCATATCAACCCTTTTCGGGCTATTTAATGCCGAATCCAAAGATTTTGAAGAAAATTTTTTTAATAGAATATATTTGTTTTCAAGTCAGTTTCTATTTAACCCATAGTTGGGACCCTAACACGTACTACCACTCCGGGTCAGAGTGGAGCTGGGAGCAATGGTAATTAAAGGGTGGCTCCACACTCCCCAAAGCCCGCAAGCTCGGGCCTCACCACTGGATATAGTTTAAGGTCATATCCAGGACCACCAGTCAGGAAGTGGGGGGGGGGGAGATAGAAAGAGAAAGGATAAATGGGAAGAAAGAAAAAAGGGGGAGAAGGTGGGTTGTTATTTTTGGCTTTGCAGAGCATAATTAAGTTTTGCAAAAGGAAGTAGAAAAACAAAAAAAAAAAAAAACATCAATGTTAGTCTCAGGAAGCCAATATCTTCAGACAGCCTGATCTGAATCATCGAAATAAAAAGATGGATAAAAACATCAATGTTAGGAATGAGTCACCAGTTAGCAAGTACAAATTATACAATTAAAATTTGATCATGAAAAGAGAAAACATGAACAAACGAACTAAATATATTTATTTCAACAATTTTACAGAGAGGTAAAAATTACTTTTAAAAAAAAACGCAAAGTTTGTTCAGAATTTTAATATTCTTGAATAAGGAAGAGTATTAGAAAGTTCACCCAAAAGTTCTGTTTGTAGAAGTTTATCTGAGTTGAAAGAGATGGGGAGGATGTAGAAAACATGAAAGGGAAAAGTGACATTGAGGGAAGTCTTAATGTAAAGATGTTACACATATTTTAATCTCTATTTTTTTTTTTTAAATATGCTGCCGGATAACACCAGTTATCCTTGATAGTCTTCAATAAAATAAAATACAATAAACGCATCCACACAATAACACCATTTAATGAAGTTGAGCAAGTTTTTGGTGCTGATAGTGACATCGAAATGCCAGTTCCATTTACAGAATGGAAGAACAGTTTTTTAACACATAATTTGCATATTGTTGTCCTATTTAGGGGTCACAATATTACAGTGAAAGAATCCTGGTGTTTACAAGGAGCAGTTAAACTGCGTGTGTGCTCTTTCCTCGATGGCAGGAATGTCTGGCTTACAAAGTGCCAGACGAATCCATACTATCATGGATATAGGGATGTTAACTACTCCAGATCCCCCCCCCGAAGATTTATTTTGGCGAAATATAGTTTTTCTTTCTCGGGTTGACCTCCAAGGTGTCCATCAATTTTCTTTTTCTGCCGGAACAACGTATATCGATACTAGTTTGAGTGGGTTCCAGGTCAAATGCGCCACACAGTAGGTCCAACGTATCTTCTGGTGGAGTTTCACTTTTAACAAACGGTCCAAACAAAGGCTTTTGGATAAAGAAAAAAAATTCTGGTACAATAAAAATGCCTCGTTTCAAATTTGAAACCACTAGCATTTCAGCCCGGCATTGCCCGGGTGTTTGGAGGTGTATGTTGAGCAAAAAATAAAAAATTAAAAAGCGGTCAATTTTTTAAACTTTGACCCCTATTATGACCCCTTAAAATTTATTGTTTTGGGCTCAAATCAAGTTAAGCTCGATCCATGTCCAAGAGACCTATATCTAAAATTTCAAGTGTTTACACCCAAAATTGTCGGAGGAGTTTGGTAGAGTTCTCAAGGGTCAAATCGTTAAACTTTGACCCCTTAACAGACAAATTTCTGGCCGTATACCAATCTCAAAAATTTTACCAAATCTCAGTACCCTGTATATCAAATTTCGAGTCTGTAGACTGAAAATTGACAGAGTTATTGCGTAGGGAAATGTACATATGTTACAGAATGGATTGAGAGAGAGAGAGAGAGAGAGAGAGAGAGAGAGAGAGAGAGAGGTGAGTAAACGTGGAGTGTAGACACGTTTACCAGAACCGAGGGTCAGCTGACCAGATTACGTATGAGTGACGTGGTCAGGTTGGCTAGATCTGAGAGACTGGATTTGGACTTTGAAGAAGACGGACGGCTTAATAGCTGTTCCCTCCCCTTCACTGGGGGTGGGGGACGCTGACGTGTTCAAAGCAAGCAAGATTCACTTCCATATTCTGTGTCGACATCTGGAAGGAAAATAAAAAAAACTATAAAACCAATTCATCGTCTTGGAGTGATAAATCTTCGTCTAACAGGTACCAGTCTCCCTCCAAGAGAAGATGAATTCTAGATGGATCACATCGACGACACATGAAGTAAGGTATGTCGAAGAAAATGCATGTAACACACACACAACCGCATATGAACAATTAGAGATGAACACACCCAACCGCATATGAAACTAGACGATCATACGCACACGGAATTATTTTATGACACGCATAATCTCCTTTCATTCTAATAATAATCATTCCATGACAACAAATACAATTATGGTCCTCCCCTTTTATGTTATACACCAAACGTCAATTTAGTGCCCCTCTATGATAACCCTAGTGATAACTTCAATGATAACTCTATGTAACACATAGACACACAGACACGTTCACTTTTATAGATATATAGATCACATGATTTGCACAAACCAAAAGTTAGAAATAAATTAGGTCAATTCTTTAGCAATAGACAGCGTTGCTGATTTTTTTTCTACTCACGGCTTTTTTGGAAAATAAACTTTCCCGCGGTGAGGTCGTTTTTTTGTTTGTTGAAAACGCTTTGTGGAGCCAATATTTACTTATTCAAAGAAGGGAGAAAAATACGAGTTTGTTGAATAGAAGTTTGTTGTTTATCCAAAGAAGATTCCTATGCGTCCTTTTTCGATTCCGTACGTCGCCAATGTTGTGGTCCAGTTCAGGGGCCACAATATTAAGATGAAAAAGTCCCGGCGTTCACTACGAGCGGTTAAACTGCGTGTGTTCTTTTCCCTCAACGGCAGAAATGTCTGACGTGCCATACGAATCTATACTATCACGGATATAGGGGTGTTAACTATGCCAGAAAACATTAATTTGCATAAGGATATATCATTAATTAACCTTTTGTTGTTTTCATAACCAAAGATTTTTATTTTATTTTTAAAACAAGTATCCTGTACCTCTATAAGGCCATCATTCGCCCAGGTATGGAGTATTGTTATCATATTCGGGCTGGTGCATCTGCTACAAGTCTCTCACTCCTAGACAAAGTTCAAAAGAGAGTCGCCAATCTGATAGGTCCTGAACTGTCATCTAAGCTTCAGCCTCCGTCCTATCGACGAAATGTTGCATCCCTCTGTCTGTTCTACAAGTATTTTAATGGTGAATGCTCTGACGAACTACAAGCACTTGTGCCCCACGACGTAAACACCCACGACAAACCCGACAGGCAGCTAAATCCCACCCCCCACACAGTAGAGATCCCTAGATGTAAAAGATCTTTCTACTCCAGTAGTTTCTTCCTCAGAACCGCTAGACTTTGGAATTCCATTCCAGGTCCCTGCTTCCCCAACTGTACTTACATGCAGAGGTTCAAGTGTAACGTGAATCGACATCTTGCTGCCCAATTTCTTATATAGTACTCCAGTAGCTGTTGCCCCTGATAGTAGCCTCTTACACCAAAGTGTGCCTTGTTTGGGGTGAAAATGTAATAACCCCCCCCCAAAAAAAAACAACCCCACAGTTCTATTTATGAATATTTTCTACATTATGAATAATATTGTGGATAAATGCTTAGCAATATTTGAGGTGAAAAGCATATTTTTGGGTCAGCCAATTTATATCTGTGGTTTGTGATTTTGCGGCTTATAACTTTTCCAGTGCAATTAAAGCTGAGTTGAAAATTTGTTACCTCAATCCATTTGTTTTTATCTCCGATAAGGAGGTTATAATTTTGATTTCTTTTTTTAATAATATCGCATCAGTTCTGTCGAAAGAGACAATGGATATCCTCCGTAAGGATAGCTGTGCGTGTAATTCTGAAGCAAGGGTTACGCAATTCTTAACCACACCTATCCTGAATCAATACTGCATGATTCCGGTGGCAAGGAAGGATCAGGATGGCCGGAAACAATGCCGAGATGAGAAGAGAGCTCATACAGCATCTGGTATTTCCAAATGGTCACCCATTTAGTGCCGACCAGACTCAACGCCGTTTAACTTCGCTAATCTAGATATAACTGCTGAGGCAATGTGATTATGACGGACTTTCGGTTTAGTTGGTTGCTTTGTCATTTTTGTCTATGCACAATTAAGCGTCCACATCGCTTGACCAATTATCACCAATCTTGATTAAAATATCGAATATAGTCTGACTTAAAACTTATTTAATTTCCGTTCTGTTTCTCGTAGAGACTCACTAACTGGTCCATATTGTAGCCAATGAAGGCTCGTATCCTATGATATCGCATTTTTACTTTGATCATAACAGATTCGGACATTGTCCTAATCTTGACTGAATTTAAACTTCCTATTTTTCAAAATTTGCTGTATGATTTCAATGCTCTTTGGTCTGTGATTGTTTACAATATCACGTCACCTGACGATCTTAAAAAAATAGTCTTTCTCTTCTCATAGATAAAAATAATTTTACAGGCCAATATTTACGTTACACCGGTGTTACCTTGGCTGGTGTAACGTAAAATATTCCCCTGTAAAAAATCCTTTTTCATAAGAGAAGAAAGACTATTTTTGAGATCGGATTTTTTCCGACTTTCGGTACTTATCGGATGAATTTCTATACAAAACCTATCTAAGAACACTGCCAGAAATATAAATTACCTGTGTGTAAAATTTGCAAAAGATAGGTTCCGAAACGGTTAAGCATATGAGGAAGGGACACACTCACTCACTCACACACACACACACACACACACACACACACACACACACACACACACGCACACACGCACACACTTTTAAATAATAATGGAGATATTTGTCATCGTCTTCTTTTCGTTAACACCGATACATTTTTGTCCAGTTTCTCTGTACGTAGTGTTACCGGATGTTTGGTTTTACGTGTAGAATTGAGTGCGCGTTTGAAGTCGATTTCTTGTTTCGTTTTATGTTTTTATTAAAAGAATTTCTCATAAAGATTTTATTATTTCTATGTTGAGTCTCTTTACTATCTTAGATTTAATCTGTTGCTGAAAAACTTCTATATTTTAACCATATCACTGAGAACATTCGAGTTATTGTATTTCAAAGTGTGAATCAATGAAGCTTTCAAACACACAAATAACTTTAATTAGCAACGTAAAGAGGTTAAATAACACACATATAATATATAAACGGCTATATGTCTGTGTCTGTCTGTCTGTTAATCTATCTTTCTGTCTGTGTCTGTCTCCATATTTTTAAACTATCTCCCCCGATTGATTGAGATTGACGGACTGATTTCCTCATCTTGGTTGTTATAGTTACGTCATCAGGTGTTTTGTAACGAACTGGGGAATCGTTTGTTAGGAGTCTCGTTACAAAACACCTGATGAAGGCCGGAGGGCAAAACGGCCGAAACGTTGTGACTATAACAACCAAGATGAGGAAGTCAGTCCGACAATCTCAATCAATGAAAACACCTCATCTCAAAAATACAGACAATTACTATCTCCTCCGAAATGAAAAGTCTCAGGGCGGCACTTGGGGCCTCAAAGATTGAATCTTTTACGAACTGATCTACTCCCTGGCCTTTGGGCCGAGATCAAAGTGTAGTATCTGTCCTTCAGATGCTGCACTTCAATTTATTCTTCTTTGTCAGTGGAGAAGTCCTCACGACTGAGACAACTTTTAATTTTTGTTCCTTTTCTTCACGTTAAAAAACGACCCTGGTGTCTAACTCTGTCCTGTGGGGAGGCATTGTAAATTAGGAACTGTTCTTTTATGAGTCTTTAGCGGTTTAAAATTGTTTTTTAAGGAGTCAAATGGGTCAAAATTGAAAAAAAAAAAAATCGTTAAACATTTTGTACATTCATCTTAGTTTATTTTTACTTTTTAATCAGTCCATATGTGTGTCACGTTTGTACAGTGGTAACGCCACCAGCTTTGAATGCTACAGTTTCGGTTTCGATTCTAGCCGATGACATCTAAATACATTTTTTTTTAATTTTGAAATCATGACTATAATAATATATACAAAATCAGGACGAATTCAAATATCATATTTAAGCATATTTTACGCCCGAGCAAAGCCGGGCTACCTCTCCCCCTAGTATGCAATAGAATGATTACTAAACACCATCCTCGACAGTCTTTAGCCTCTCTGTACAAGAGTTTGTCAGAACAACTTAACATAAGGATACTTCAACCTACAAATAAACTCTGGCCACTTTTGTTTTTACTTGGGAGCCACTACTTATCAAGGCTCGAAGGCTACTTAAGGATAAGTGTTAATAAATGTAAGGTGATAGTGTAATAATCGGACAGCACAACAAGAACTTGTTTACATTGGACTTGAAGGTTACCATGTTATATTCATTCGGGAAGCAAACCACAGGCAGACAGTTCTATGAAATAAACTTGGTTCATGGAATCTGTGTCTTGATTTAGGCACATATAGAGAATTGGAGGAAATCATATGATGGCTGTAGCTAGTCGAGTGATTTTTGTGAAAGTTTGCCAAGGAGAGGTATAGATTGTAATTCAATCGAAGGGAATAGAAATCCTTAAAAGCCATAGACATAATGATTTCTATTCTTTTCACCATTTTTTATCCTAAAAACGAAAAAAAGTCTCCAAATGTGTCTTATCTGAGGAAAATAATTCTGTCTTCAAATTGTTCGATGAATTTTACCCCATTCAACGAAACACGTGTAAGACGAATTATACTACTAATAAAATAAAATGAGTGTTATGTAAACGCAGCTTTGATTTGGTATGTTTAGTTCTGAGAGATATGCTCTGAAAGTGTAAATTCATTTTTATTGAGCTTAATTGTGGCAATTTGGAAAAATTTTATTGAAAAAATACATTTAAAGTATATATATATATATATATATATATATATATATATATATATATATATATATATATATATATATATATACTAGCATGGGTGTCCGGCGTTGCCTGGATATTTGGAGATGTATGTTGAGCAAAAAAAAAAAAAAAGCGGTCAATTTTTTTAACTTTGACTCCTATTATGACCCCTTAACATTTATTGTTTTGGGTCCAAATCAATATATTAAGTTAGATCCATGTCCAATGAACCTGTACCTAAAATTTCAAGTGTTTAGACCGATAATTGTTGGGGGAGTTTGGTAGAGTTCTCAAAGGTCACATCGTTGAACTTTGACCCCTTAATCAACAAATTTCTGGCCGAAAACCGATATACATCAGATTTTCCCAAATCTCAATACCCTGTATATCAAATTTCGAGTCTGTAGACTGAAAATTGACAGAGTTATTGCGTAGGGAAATGTACACACACACAGACAGACAGACACTTTCACCTTTATAGATATATAGATATATTATAAATCTACATTACCCTAATATAATCGTATAATCGAAAACCCACTGTATTTATGTAACAGTTAAAAAAAACAGTAAAAAAAAAAAAATGAAATAAAAGGATAAATAAAATAGTAGTGCTAGAAGAGGGGAGAGACAACCCACGCTATATTAATTCAAGAGTAAGTGTCGGCAAGGGGAGATAACTCATGCTTTACTTATTTTAATTTTTTTCTTTTCTTGTCTTTATAAGATATCTGCACTGCTTAATGCATTGTTTTTAATTAGAAAAAATGGCAAATCTATTAAATAACATTAAACGATTAGATACGAACACATCAATTATGGGTTTAGGTTTAATCCTGCCATTTTCATTGCAACATTTAGGAGACATTCAGTTCTGCTTTCATTCGTGACATTTTCAAAAATAAATGTTA